>NW_007249242.1:117145-228073 GCF_000164805.1 Carlito syrichta
GGGGCGAATGAGGCGCGCACCACCCGGAGGGGGTGCCCTACCGTCTTCGGGCGTGGCAGGGGCCGTGAGGTTGGCGAGGAAGCGCCTTGGCCTGTGGATCCGGAGGCCTCTGGCATTAGAAACACGAGTTCTTTGCTCTGAGCACGTTAATGCTTTGGGGAAATGATTTAGTGATTTAAAGAGGAGCCCACGACCCCTTCCCAGAGTCCAGTGGTTCCTTCCAACTTCTCTTTTTTCCCAAGCCCTTCCTCACTCCGAGGTTCTCTTCTGTTCTAAACTTAGGATAGACTTGAGTCTAAGGTGCCTGCTAAAAAACACCAAAAGGGAGGCTAAAGGTAGGTAGACCAAACCTCTGGTTTCCTGACTGATGGAACGGCAATATACGAATGCTTCTGAGATTGTTTCCAGGGTTTTTGTTTTTGTTTTTCTTCTTTATCTGTCTAGGGACGCACTTAGGGAACCACTTTAATCAATGTGTGTATCTAAATTCTAGACGTCATTACCTTAGATAAGGGCACAGTTTAACTGAACATTAGTGAATATGTATATTTACACCACACAGCAACCGTGTTGAATGAAATTACTTTATATTCATGTGTTAAAGTAAAAAAAAAAATACTGAATCACATGAATTCAGTCAAATAGATTTAGCTCTTGCGACTTTGTGATTATCTTTCTGTGGCTGGATTAAACCGCAAGCTAATCTCTCCTGAAATAGCTACTAAATTATACACACACCACACATCTCTTTCCATCTCTCTTCCAAAAATGCATAGAAATGCAAGACACTTGTCTGTGGGATTGACTTTCCAGTGATTGAAATGAGAACATTTCTGTCCCAGCGAATGACTTCATTTTGGTGTGGCGCTTAATGCTCTTTTTGGTTAGTGTGAAAATGTAGCGTCCCTGGAATGCTCCACGTTTCCCATGGATCTTGACCTATGCTCCCAATCAAAAGAGACTGAAAACAAGAATTAAAAGTCCCTCCTGGGCCTGAAATAACCTCACAGAGACAAGCACATCAGCGCTTGAAGGTCACCGGAGACTCTCACGGAATAAAAATGAAGGGGTCAAGTCTCCCACACTGGAAACAGTGGAGAAAGTGCAAATTGTGCCTCTATCGATGCTACAAAGTCCCGTGTGCCTCCTCCCCTTAGCAGTCTGACAGGGTCTTAAAATCAGAAATGGAATACCATTCTACAGTTTTCACACTTTTACCCTTTTGGAAGAATACGCAAGTGTAATACTCTTGAAGGAGGCTACATGTTTATTACTTTCCAAAATGTTATTTAATTGCTCATATTTGTAATAAATATTTGTGGAATCTTTTCAAATTATTTTGTTGTTACCATTTTAGGGGTCCTAGTAGGACTGAGTTCTCTGAGGGTATCACTCTTATTAAAAAAAAAAAACTTGAGTGTCGGAAGAATCATCTCTAAAGCCATAAGATAACAGGATTGATCTTTTCCTAGTCTCTAATTAGACAGGCATAAGCATGTGTGCACAGATGTAAGCTCTTTGGTGAGTAGCCAGTCTCTACATACCAGGCTTTGAGAGTAGAAGGATAACTTTTATTTTTAGGAATACAGAGCCTTTAATTTTTTACCCCTTCTTTAGGAGTGTACATCAGTGGGAAAAAAATGTCAAGGTCATAGACAATCAAAAATAAACTTCACCAGAGACTTCCTCTTTAGGGAGAAATACAGAAGATTCATGCAAATTTTAATTTAGATGTTCAAAAATTATAAGAAACTGTGGGTTTTACGTATAGCAAACGTAAACATGATACGGCTATTTATGAAAGAGAAAGCCAGCCATAGGAAAGGAAGGAGAGAGCAACACTAAGGGAAAGATGGGTAGAGACTGCCAGGCAAGAGGAAGGTGAGGAGAGCATCTGGAAAGGGGAGAAAGGTTCCCTTGCCAGGTCTACCCTGTCCCTATGGTTAGTAACTCCACCCTTACCAAGTTCTGCTTGGATGCACCATCCACTGATCCATGGTGTGATCATAGCTCACTTCAGCCTTGAACTCAAGCAATCCTTCCACCTCAGTCTGCCCAATAACTAGGATTATAGGCACTGGCCACCACACCTGACTAATTGTTTTTAAAAAATTGTGGAGACAGGATTGTTGGTCTCAAACTCCTAGCCTCAAGTGATCCTCTCACCTTGGCCACCCGAAATGCTGGAATCATAGGTGTGCTCATGCCCTGGCCCCATGAAGAAAACTTAATCCTCCCTTCCCTCCAGCCCAGTCCCCCAGATTCTTCAGTTCCCAAACCTCAAATCTATCTTGCCTTCGTGGTTAATACTCCCAATCTTTCTCCTACTTTCAGATCCAGATTAAAATTTTCACCGACTCCCTTGAATAGTGCGAATTAATAATATACCCAACCAAGCTCAGGGAACCAGGGACTCACCCTGCCTCCAGGGAGCATGGGCCTCCATTGATGCTGTGTTTGTCAAACTCAGCTCACCTTTTTAGCTAAACCATCTACCAGAAACGTTATTAGGACACTTGCTTGATATTTATTCCTTCCTTTTCGAAGTGCTCTTACAGGGAAACTTTGCAGCAAGAATGTATCTTTGAAGTATAAGATCAATTTTATTACTCTCACGTATATGAGAACTTGCTGGTGTTGATTTTGCTAATAAAGTATGGTGCTTGACAAATACTACCTTCTAAATCTTACAAAGATTAGAAGAAATGAAGCTGAGCTCGGAATCTATTCTTATTTACTCACGACTCTCCCATTCTTACTAGAGTAGTCTGCAAAGATACTGATAGCTCCTCTTACATCATTTTCTTAAACTAAATGTATCATTCTTTGTGGGGAGTGGGGGAATCCCTTAAGAAGCCAACCATAATGTTCATGTTGATAATAGTGGTTGAGAGATTCTCTGTGGGAGAATAATAGCATACCTAAACCACATCTTGTTTCTGGAGACACGTAAAATAAAAAGGAATTGTGCTTTAGAAAATGTGAGAATGAAGTAATGCTTAGATAATTTTGGCTTTCGGAGATTTATGTTTGTAATTAAGCTGTAATGGAATGGAATAGAATGGAAGATAATTGTAAAAGCCTAAGGATATTTCAATGTACAGTTGATTGGGTTAAAACATGGGGAAAATTGTAAAGTGAGGCAGACTACCCCTGGAAAATCTTGCCTTTCAAGCACGCTAGGATTTCCATGATAGCATTAATGCACTCTGTCACTAGATGGCAGACACACACCAAACAGTGGCAGCTCCCCTGACTTTCATAGATTTCAACCGTATCAACCGTTAGCTTAACTAAGGCAATTATAAATTATGAATTATAACGTCATGAACGATTATATATAATTATAATTAGTTATAATTACATTATAATTATGAAATTTTTATATGATAATGTAATGGCTAATGATTAATAAAATACCAGCCATATTTAGAAAGTTTACAAGACTTAAAAGAACATCTTTTTATATAGCAAATCACTCTGATTCTGCTTCCACTTCTTTAAAGTTTGCACTAAGGTTAATCCCTTTGGAAACAAAATGGAAAATTTTTATTTAAGTAAATACTTTTGCCTGCACCAGCCCTTTTCCTTAACCCTAAATGGAGAGGGGCAATGCCTATGTACCCAAAAGGTGGGCAGATATTTTATTTCCCATGGACTGGCAGCTATAGCATGGATCTCTAAGGGGCAATAGTGGCACAAGTTAAACCAGAGATTATTAGAGGTGGCCATTGTGGAGTTGAGAGTCCTACAGCCAGAAGAGAGTGACCAAGCACAGCCAAGTCCTGCAGCGTGGGGCAATTGTCCAGTGATGTCAAAGCTAGCTATGTCATCCTAGGCAGACTGTAACTGGTGGCAGGAACTTGGCCATGCACCAGCTTTCTTTGTTCCAGCTCACGCTTGATTCTCCAGGTTTCCTTTTGATTATTTAGGGTGCCTGTATATCTGCAAAAGCGTTTTTTAAATGTAAGTCAACAAGAATTGACTTGTGTTTACAATCAAGAACTCTGACTGGCAGATAGTTTTAATTTCATTCTGCATCTCATTTCTTAATGGGTCCGTTTCAGCTCATGGAGACTGAGGCTCCATGAGAAATAAGGATGCAGGAATTTAGGAATGGAGGAGCCCACCTGGTACCCTTCAAATCACACTTTCTAGACTTGCAATGTCTAATATGTACCCACTAGCAATATGCAGCTATGAAAATTTAAGTTCAAATTAATTAACATTAAAGAAAACTAAGATTCGTTTTCTTAGTTGCAATAGCTACATTTCAAGTGATAGCCACTTCCCAGGAAGTTCCATTGGACAGAACTGACAAGACATTTCATCTTATCTGAATATTCATACAGCAGGCTTTATATTTGTAAATGTAGGAAATAAAAAAAGTCTCCTATGTAATTATACCTCTATGTTTTATAAAAACAAAAATTAGAAGTAACAGGAAGTTGAAAACAATTTTAGGTTTATGGTATTAAGAACTGTTTCCCTTTGAAGACGAGTTTAGAGAGCAATGAGCCAGTTGGATCATAATAGAGAAAACACTCTGCATGTGTTCTTCAACCTGAGGCTTGTGTAGAAATGATTACCTTCAAAGCATATGCAGGGAGAAACTTAGAATACTACACCCAAATTCCTATACATAAAACTAAATGCTGCATGTAGATTTTAAATCAAGGTGCTTGAAGCTATAGCCTTATTCCTGGATAACGCCAGCCTTGAAACACAGAATAGTCTATCTCCAGTGTCCACTGGGGTCCTTTCTGTTTTGTTGGTTGAGCAGATAATCACTGGGCGCACCTGAAGAGAACTGGTTCCATTCGGCCATGTCTCTGTGAAACTGTAGGCTAGATTAGTCATGCTGGATTTTCTGCACAGCAGATGTGAGGGGAGGTGGAATTAATGTGTCTTGCCCAGAGGTCTATACAAGCCTGTGTTGGCTCTGGTTCAAGACACACTCTCCTGGGAAAAAAAATAAGAAGTAGAAGGAAAAAAAAAACCCAAAATAATATTTTAAATGTTTGATTTTAAAGAGTATTTCCAAGTTTGTCAAAGATTTTATTTTATTTTAATCAATATTTTTAATTATGATTTTGTGGTTGTCAAAGATTTTAAATGTAACTTGGAGATCAAGCTCACATTGCCATTTATAACCATAGAAGGAAAAAAAGTTAACCAGAATTTTCTCTGGCCTTCAAAAAGAGCAGGAAAAAGATAGAATAAATATTTAATGATGACATTTAACAAAAAAATGACATGTTGGCTTCAGATTTGTAGGAGAAAATTTTTTTTATCAACAAGAATTCTCCCATTAGCTAGAATTTATCCAGTGTAAATCATGTCCTATTGCTCAGTGTCTTTGAGTCTATAGTTATTTTCAAGTAATACTCAGATATTCCATATTCTATGTTCTTTGGATTATTTCACTGGTTGAAATAAATAAAGCTTTTCTCTATTTGCTCATATTGCAGTTTCTTTGATAATGGGTCATACTATGAAATGCTAGGTTGGTAGCAATATTAATAACCTTTATATCTAGAGTATGAGAGAACATCACAGGTTTTTTTGTTCCTGTTTTGTTTTGTTTGAGCTGGGGTCTCACTCTGTCACCCAGGCTGGAATGCAGTGATACCATAGCCTTTGCATCCTTGATCTCCTGGGCTCAGGCAATCCTCCTGCTTCAAGCCTCTCAAGCAGCTGGGACTCTAGGCGTGCACCACCACCCTGGCTAATTTTTTTTTTCTTTTTTTGTAGAGCCACCATGCCTGGCCTAGGTTTTTGTGTTTCAAACACTCAGCATAGTTGTTGAGTGTTCTAAATCCAAATTATTAGAGATTTTGGACTTTATGATTTAAAGCAAATAATAGGTTTGGGAAATACATTTTTGTTCTTTTAAGCTTTCTTTTGAATTCAATAAAATATTAAAGATAACATGTTTTAACTTTTTGGAATCAGAAAAGATTTGACAACTTGGCATAATCACTGTGAATTATTGAAAGAATATGTTGATTTAATTATGGTGCAGAAATTATACAGTTCTAAAATATTTCTATTGGGTAGAAAAGGTAAATTGGACTTTATACATGATATGATAATAAAGCTTTTCCAATGACAACAATAGTGACTTATTGCTAATTATAGAAATGTATAATTACTCTTTAATTAGCAGTACCTTGAAATATGAATACACATAGTTGAATGCAAATTCAAGTGACTGAAACTAAAGCTAAAAGAATATCCCTTTATTTTGTTAACTATAGTAAGCACTGCAACGAATTATTCTGCACCCAATGCTGGAATAAAATATCTAGTTTCACTAAAGGTATTAATTTTTTTGTTTGTTTTTAAAACCAGAACATTTATTGCATGACTAGCTGTTCAAACTCTAAAGAAGAACTGGATGCCACAACAGCTGCCCTCTTGGTTTTAGGTGTGGATCCTTCACGGAATCCACGCCTGAGTCTGCAGTATACAATTTTTAGGTGCCTCATCCGACCAGTCCTGGTTGAATTTTGTCTTTTAGCCTTGGCACTCTAGTTATACTTTCTCTTACACTTGGCAGGGTAGCCACATTTGCCACAGGTTGACTTCTGAAGGTGGTGGGCAAATTAGAGCCACAGTGGCGGCACAGCATGTGCGTCTTATTGCGATGCTTTCAAATGATAACATTCCCTTCGTCATCTTGCTTCCACAGCTGAGATCAGAGTGAGAGGTATTAATTAATTTTCTTTATAAAAAGGTTGGTTTTGGCTGGGTGTGGTGGCTCATGCCTATAATCTCAACACTTTGAGAGGCCGAGGCTGGAGGACTGCTTGATCTTGGGAGTTCAAGACCAGCCTGGGCAACATAGCAAGACCTTGTCTCCACAAAAATTAAAGAATTAGCCAGGTGTGATGGTGCACCTCTAGTCCCAGCTACTTGGGAGGCCAAGGCAGGAGGATTGCTTGAGCCCAGGAATTTGAGACTGAGATGAGCCGTGATCATGCCACTTCACTCCAGCCTGGGCAACCATGAGACCCTGGCTCAAACAAACAAAGGTCAGTTATAACTATTTTCATTCGAAAATAGCTAAAATATTCAATATGTTTGCAAAATTTAGAAATCATGAACCTATTGAGGCTGACTAGGAACAATTCAGAATTTCTGTAGTGTATTATTTCTGTGTGCCCAGATATTGGTAAAAGATAATCAGATTTCGTAATATTGTCTTCCAGGTGTAAGTCTTGACTTACACCTATAATCCTTGCACTCTGGAAGGCTGAGGCGGGAGGATGGCTTGAGCCCAGGAGTTCAAGACCAGCATGGGCTCCATCTCTACAAAAAAAAAAAAAAAAAATCAGCTGTTGTGCATGCCTATAGCCCTATCTACTCAGGAGGCTGAGGTGGGAGAATCACTTGAGCCCAGGAGGTTGAGGTTTCAGTGAGCCATGGTGGAACCACTGCATTTCAGCCTGGGTGAGAGAGCAAGACGGTGTCTCAAAAACCTATGTACAGGGTGTGCCAAAAAACTACATACAGGTTTTAATATGATATTCACTCAAAAGATGGTGTTAACCAAATGAATGCTAGTGTCACCATGCTACAGGCAGGACAGTCAAAGAAAATGGCGGAAGCACGGTTGAGTGAATGTCATACTACACTTTGCTACTGTAATTAAATTCAACTTCAAAAAGTAATACCTAGATAACAACTCTTAAAATGTGTATACATCTTTTGGCACCCTTTGTGTGTGTGTGTGAGTGTGTGTGTGTGTGTGTGTGTGTGTGTGTAGAGAGAGAGAGAGAGAGAGTGTGCGCACCTTTAGCCTCAAGGAACTTATGGACCAGTGAGGAGACCAATGTGCAAACTCTTTCAATCATAAGATAAATCCACATTGCAGTAATGTGCCAAGTACATTGGCAGCAAACAAGAAGTGACTCATTGTGACCAAAATAGTCAGGAAAGCCTTCAGAGAAAAAGTGGGATGTGTGCTAAAGCTTAAAGGACAAGTAGGAGTTTGCATCATGGAGAAATAAAGGGATATTTTTCTTGCACAGGGAATGCCTTCTCTCCTTGCGAGGCCCATTTCGAGAACAAGAAGGAAAAGGGGTATATCAGTCTAGGTCCAGCCAGAAAAGCAAAACCCACACTAGGTATTTCAGTGGGAGGAATTAAAGGGAATTTAAAACAGGAAATTAAATTCAAAGATGTTGGGACAGTTGAAAAGCACAACCAGGGGGAGGTGAAATGAACACAAGATTGGCAACTGTGGAAAGTCACTACCATCCCTAGGACTGGAAGGATAAAGGAAAGGTGGTGTTACCGCAACTCAAGAGTCGAACAGGTAAGCGCCGGGGGTTGTGGAGGCGGTTTAACCACTGCTAGAGATGTAGACAAAGAGAGTGGGCAAATTTACCTGAGAGCCAGATGGAAAGGGAGCCTGGGAAATGTAATCTGCGGGGGTCAGCACTGTACGTATAAAGCAAACAAAAGAAGAATAAGGAGTAATCTAAGACCAAATAGCTAACTGACCAGCACAAGGTAGCTTAGAAAAGAGAGAATGAAATCCAGAACTGGAGCAATGACTAAGGGGATGGACAAGAAGGAATGGAATCTAGGACAGGCCCCAGTACCAGCTAGATATGAGATGTGAAAGACAGAAAGAAGCAGTAGATTCTCTAGTCTGTAGAAAGGAAACCTAAGAGAAAAACATAGAAGGTAAATGGGTCCATCACACCCCACAGGACTCACCATCAACTAAGGAAGAAAGAAGTCTTTGCCACCTGTACTGTTCACCAGAACTTTCAAGAGTGTATAACTTCAAAGTGAGATGCATAAAGGAAACAGAGTTGCAAAGTGGAATGGTGCTTTCAGCTTCAGTGTCTACACATGCCCTTCCCACTGAGATATTAACTTAGGTCACATCTTAAGTTTTCTTTTGGAATTTTATCCTTCAATTATTTCTTTAAGAGTCGAACAACGACTCTTTCTCTTTTATTTAGTTGTAGTTTGTTGAGCTCTACAAATTACTCAGATAGAGTTAGGGCGGCAGCTTTGAAAAGTCGCTTCATTGTCCAGCCTCTTCAAGCTATAGATGAGAACACAGGAGCACACAGAAGTCAGATGACTTGCCCAAGGTCACGCGGCTATGTGGACAGGGAGCCAAGAATGCAGGCCTCCCAACTCCTAGTCTGGGGCTCTTCCTACTCTACTATGAGCCCAGGAGGAGCAGCTTGTTTTCTCCTAGATTCCAACTGTGGCTAGTTTAATTTAAGAAGATAGGTCTAGAAGTTTAAAGCTCACAGGTGAAACTCAGGGAAATATCAGTTAGGCATTGTTAAAGGAATATTAAATAAGGCCACCCACAGTGGCTCACACTTGTAATCTCAGCATTTTGGGAGGCCAAGGCAGGAGGATTGTTTGAGGCTGGGAGTTCGCAGAGCATCCTCCAGCTATTTTAAATAATCCCCTGTGTCGGATAGATCAAAAAATTAGCTGGGCTTGGTAGCACACACCTGTAGTCCCAGCTACTTGCGAGGCTAAGGCAGAAGAATGGCCTTAGCCCAGGAGGTCGAGGCTATAGTGAGCTATGATTGTGCCACTGAAGTCCAATCCGGGTGACAGAGTGAAACCCCGACTCCAATAATAATAATAAAAATATTAAATAGAACCTGGATAGTAAATATACTTGGATAAAAGATCTGACCTAGAAAAAGCAGAAGAATCATGTAGGGTTTAAGATGTTGTGGCATTTGGGGTCAAGATGAAGATTCATTGTGTGGGACTGTCCTGAGGACTGCAGGCCATTCAGCATCTGGCCCCTGGGCACCCTAAATGACAGGACTATCTCCTAGGTCTCATGACAAACAAAACCGTCCTCTCGCTGGGTGGAGATTAGGGCGGGAGGGGGGGTTGGTAAGACAATGCCGGCTTCAACAACCACTGTTAGACTAAAGAATGGTACAGAAGTTTCATCTTAAATAGACAGTGGTGGGTGGGATTATTTTTACCATGTTCCATCATACAGAAAAAGAATACATTTGTGTCAACTATATAATGAAAGAGGCTCATTTGGAAGAACATTACACTTATTTCCAGAGACACTGAAGAGAAGATGAAGTTTTATCATGTTTGTACTGCAAGGGAATGGTCATATTTCAGGCTAGATATTTAGGAATATAACTAAAGTGCCACTGTAAGAATTTGGTTTTCCTCAGGGAATTGCAACAAAAACATCTGGGTTTGAGTTATAGTTCTGTCACCTACTGGTTGTTTGATCTTAAGCAAGTTACTTAAATTTTCCCACATTTCTTGAGAACATTTCCCTTTTCCTCAGCAAGAAAACTGGGAACGTAACATGTGAAAGTCCTTTAATAAATCCATTCATTCATCCATTCAATACATTTTGGTGACGTCATGTATTCAAGGTATTATGCTAGGTGATGGTTATATGGTATGCAAAAAACAAACTAAATCAAACCAGAGCAGAGCAAGGAGCTTGCCTGCCTTAGTGAAGTTCACAGTGCAGCTAAGGAACATAAAACCCAGAATGAGACACGCATATCCAGATTCAAGTATCAGTTTGAGTTACCGTGACCTAAAACACAGCCCGTCTGTTTGTGTCTAAAAGTAAAATCATCTATAACCAGTGTTATCTAAACATGTTTCTGTGAATGTTTGAACATTACTTAATGTCAATTTTAGCATAAAGGAATTCGTTGTATGCAATAACTTTGGAATCTTCTCACCAAAGCAGAGCATCCTTCAGCTATTTTAAATAATTCCGTGTCAAAGCAGTCATTGGCCATTTTAACCTAACTTCTGTTCGATTCTTGCCATCTTCCACGTGGCACTGGTTCGCATCCCAGACAGCCACGTGGAAAGTAATCTCTTTTTAAATAAACCTTTTCTTCACAAATAAATACAAAAAATAATCTCCTGTTGGATATTTCCATCTGTTCTTCTAGATCCATTCTCTCCCCTTCTTTGTGTTATGGGAGGCTCACCTCTTAAGATCCAAGTCAAAGGACCCCCTTGCACTCTGCATTCCAGTTGGTTCAGTTAGTGGGCAGTAGGCAGCAGATTAGAGTGCCAGACGAGAATATGGAGTGTTTGCTCCACCTCCCCAGCCTGACAGCCTCGATGAGATACAGCTCTTGTTTCCCTTTGCCCTTCAGGCCTGGGGTGGTTATACCCTGTTGGTTTCCTTTCATTAAATGTGTCTTAATTACTACTTTGGAGAGTGTAGTCTCTTCCCTGCCTCTTCCATTACGAATATAACACCCTCAGCCTATCTGTCAATCTGAGTACGGTCTGTTTTTTTGCTCCATAGGAAAAAAAAGACATAAAAGTATACTAAATCCTTATTTAGAGAGTCAGTATTACCTTTCATTATCTCTTTTAAAATGTAAAAATTGTAGCAGTATAAATATGTAGCAGAACAATGCATAATAGCTATATGATAGAACCTTTGGAATCAGGGAAAGACAAAAACCTCCCGTGAATTTACCAATTAGCAAGAACATGGTTATTTTAGTTTGTTTCCATCTGGCCTTTTCTTGTGTATATTTTTTTAGAGTTGAAATGATAGCATGCATACAGTTTGTGTTCTCATAAATATTTGATTACAAACATTTTTTCATGCTACTATACTGAAAATTATTTCAGAATAATTTTAAGTATGTGCACAATATCCTATTCTATAGAAGTACTATATTTCATTAAACCATTCCCCTATTGCTAGATATTGATGTGTTCTCTAATTTTTCACTGGTATAACATAACATAAATAACGTAGCTCATATAGAATTTCCCTTATATTTTGTTTTCTTTGGCTAGGACCCCAGAAGTAAAATTAAATAAAAGAGTTAGTTTGAAAAACTATGTAACTGTGATGATTTTAAATATGTTCACAAGTTCTTTGATACTTCTTCTTTCAAGAAATGAAGGCTGAGCCTAGAGGATTGCCAGAGCCCAGAGGTTTGTGATCAGCCTTGGCAACTTGGTAAGACCTCGTCTCTACAGTAAGTCAAAAAAATTATCTGGATGTTGTGGCCTGTGCCTGTGGTTCCAGCTACTTGGTAGGCTGAGGCAGAAGAATTGCCTGAGCCCAGCAGTTGAAGGCTTTGGTGGCCGAGATCCTGCCATTGCACTGTAGCCTGGGTGACAGATTGAGATCCGCCTTGAAAGAAAGAGAGAGAGAGGGAGAAAGAAAGAAAAGAAAGGAAGAAGGAGAAAGAAAGAAAAAAGAAAGAAAGAAGGAGATGAAGGATGGGAAAGAGAGGGAGGGAGGGAGAAAGAGAAATGGAGACAACTTCTCCTATTCTCAGTTGTTGACTGGACTTAGAATCTTCGTACCGTATAATAAAATACCATAAATGGGTGGCTTGTAAAAAAACAAATTTTTTATTCTCACAGTTCTGGAGGCTGAGGAGGCGAAAATCAAGGCATTGACAGATTTGATGCTATGAAAGGCTAGCTTTCTGGTTCACAGAACACACCTTTTCACTGTGTTCCCAGTGGAACCCTGGGAAGGGGTGAACAAACTCCCTGGGGTCCCTTTTATAAGACACTAATCCCATTCATGAGAGCTTCATCCTTATGACCTAATCACCTTCCCAAAGCCTCCACCTCCTAATGCTATAACTTCGCAGATTAGGATTTCAACATGTGCATTTTGGTGGGACACAAACGTTCAGCCCCTCTTGTTTAGTGACTCTACTCATGTATTTCATTGATTCCATTATTTATTTTATTTATTCTCATAAATAGAATAAAGCTGAATTGATGGTGGGCAATTTCAAAGGCCAGGTCAAAAAAAGACATCGTGACTTCGTCCTCGCTCCAGATCACTTGCTCTGTGAGAAGTTACCTGCCGTGCCGTGAGCCATCCCGTGGAGAGGCCCACAGCACAGGACAGAGGCCCCCAGCCGACAGGCATGAGAGTGAGCTTTCTTGGAAGTCGGTCCTCTAACCTTGATAGCATTCTCATAAGAGACCCTGAGCCAGAATCACCCAGCTAAGCTGCTCCTCACTGACTCAGAAGTTGTGTGAAATAATAAATGTTTATTTTCTTGAGTCACTGCATCTTGGGGTAATTTGTAATGCAGCAATAGATAACTAATATAGCAACAAAGGAATAACTGTTTTGCAGCATTTTACTAGGTTTGAATATGAGGTACTTAGTGAGCCTCCTAATTCAAGTTAATTATAGGAAATTATTTCCACTTAAGGTATATGAGAGGAGCCAGTGA
Organism: Carlito syrichta; assembly: GCF_000164805.1. NCBI lineage: Eukaryota > Metazoa > Chordata > Mammalia > Primates > Tarsiidae > Carlito > Carlito syrichta. The sequence goes on from NW_007249242.1 coordinate 130,378, forward strand.
GAAACACAGGGAGAACAAAGAGGGAGAGAAATGAAGGAGAAAATTAGAGAGGACAAAAGAAGGAATACAAGGGAATAAGTTAGCAAGAGAGGGACATGGGAAAGGTGACTATGTGTCCCAGTTTAGCCTAGGCAGTCTCAGTTTGTCCTGATGTAATTGTGAATAGCTTCCCTTTTCACTTTCAAAAGCGTCCTGGTTTGGATGATAAATTCCATGACCCATATCTCGGCCTTTCCCTCCTTCCAGTTTTCTGCCTTAATAGTCCATCTTTCCTGATGCCTAGTGCCCAGTCTGCTCCAGCTTCCAAGCACTTGCTCAGAAGCCTAAATTTCCCACCAAACGGAAGCCTCTCACTGGCACTTCTTCCATGAGTTAGAAGTCACCTCTGTTTATTTCCAAGTTTTCTTGCATCACAGTAAACAACGTATCATACTGATGAAGAGCTTGGCTTCGGAATTAGGCAATCCTGGGTCTGAATCGTGGTTTGACACTTACTGCTATATCACCCTAGGGAAATTACTTAACTTCTTTATACTTCAGCTATCAGCTGGGGAATATAATATTATCCCCACTCTCAAAAGATTATTGCGGATATTAATAAGAGTATGCACAGAAAACACTCAGCATAGTGTTTGGCATATAAGCTAAGCATTTTATATGCAAATTTATATATTGAATATATGTTAGCTACTATCATCATTTACAATCATGAAAACATTCATCTCACTGAGACTGGAACACTTTAGTTGTTAGGACATGCATTTTACTAGGAAACTCTCAAGTATGTGAGTAAGCATATATAATAGTTTTAATGGTAGAAGGCAGACATAGACCTGTACAATAACAACTTGTACACCTAGCCCTGAATTGTACCCCACATCTTTAAAATAAAAATTAAAAAAAAAAAAGGCAGACATAGTTTAGGAAATGTGTTAGGAAGTAAGATATAAAAGCCAAGCAATGACTATATTTACCCTTCAGGTTTGATATGCCTTAATTTTCTTATTCATTCATTCAGTCATACCTTCATCCACTTATTTTTCAACAAATATTTATTGTTTTTCTCCCAAAAGCCAGGAACTATACTAAGCACAGGATTGAGCAATGCTTTTAAAAAAGAATAAGCCGGGGCACAGTGGCTCACACCTTGTAATCCCAGCACCTTGGGAGATGGAAGCGAGAGGATTGCCTGAGTCCAGGGGTTCAAGACCAACCTGGGCAATTTGGCAAGACCTTGTCTCAACAATAAATCAAAAAATTAGCCAGGCGTGGTGGCATGTGCCTGTGGTTCCAGCTACTTGGAAGGCTGAGGCAGAAGGATCACCTGAGCCCAGCAGGTTGAGGCTGCAGTGGCTGTGAGCGTGCCACTGCACTCCAGCCTGGGTGGTGAGTGAGAATCCTACCCTCGTTCCAAAAAAAAAAGTTTGATGGGTGCAGTGGCTCATGCTTATAATTTCAGCACTTTGGGAGGCCAAGGTAGGAGGATTGCTTGAGCCCAGGAGTTCAAGACCATCCTAGACAACATAGTGAGACCTCATCTCTACCAAAAAAAAAAGTAGCCAGGCACAGTGGTGCACATCTGTAGTTAGAACTACTCAGAAGGCTGAGGCAGAAGAATGACCTGAGCCCAGAAAGTCAAGGCTGCGGTGAGCCGTGATTGTGCCACTGAACTCTAGCCTAGGCTACAAAGTGAAACCCGACTCAAAATTATAAATAAGCAAATAAAGTTTTATTCCCACTTGTTAAAGGAAAATCTTACATTAAAAAAAGATGTTGTGAGGGAATATTAACTATGGTTTTAAGCCAAATTAAAAAATTATGTCTATATGTCTTTCCAATGATTCAATTTTCTTTGAAATTAGCTTTGAGCACTACAAGCATTTTTCTGCTATAAAAGAAATGCATTTTCACATTTGCCCTAACTTGGTTTTTTTCCCCCAAAAAAACTAAGAGTGGGAAAATGCAAATTCTCTGAATATAAAATTTGGAATCCATGAGATATCAGCAGAAGGAGCTGCTGACAGGAAGACAGATTTTTTTTTTTCTTTTTTTGCCATAGGCATTCCTCATTTCTGTTTTTAGGAACAAGAAAAACTAGCAGACAGAAATAGCCCTGGGTACATGGACTATATATTTCACATGCACAGCATAAAATATTCAATAAGTAGGTGTCTGAAAAAATCAAGAGACTTCCATAGATGAAGGTGGTAACAGCTAATTAAAATATATCCTTCTTTTTCCCTCATGGAACAGTATAATGAAGTATAAGAAATATGTATAGGACAGGTTTAAACCATTTGGTAATATTTGGCCAAAGAAATTTTGAAAAGAACACTTTCATTGTTTTCATTTTATTTTAATAATATTTTTCAATAGCCCATGAATTTTTATCTTTGTTTTAATCTTTAAGGTCTAGTTCACATTGATTATAAATGAGCTGATTCTAGGTAAACAGTACTATTATTTCAGGAAGAATAGTAACTAATATTGATTATTTACTATGTACTCAGTTCAGTGCTTTAAAGGTAATTTCCCATTTAATTCTCACCTCCACCCTAGGACACAGCTGCTATCATTATCTCATCTCACAGACAAAAAAAGCTGAGGCATGGAAAGTCTAAGAACCTGGCTTAACTACAAAGACAGTGAAAGAGAGCCTATGCTTCGCCACCATGCTGCTCCAAATTAATGGGTTAAATGTGGATCGCCTGTTTATTCATATTTTCTAATTTTTTCTTTTTGAAATAGCGAGGTCTGTTTTAGTTCTTGACCATTTTCTCAATTCCTTGCAAGGATCATTTATCTTTATAATTATGCAAGTCCATACCTGTCCAAATGATACACTGACTCATTCATTTAGTTGAATGCTAGAAACCAAATCGATTTTTAAAAAGACTATAGGCTTCCTCATTGAAAAATTTCATGAATCACTTTAATGAGGAATTGGTACCAGGAAATCGAGCACAGAGAACCTCCGACAATTTGCTGTTTGAAAAGTGCTAATAATCAACTACAGGTTCATCTTGAATGAAAATGCCTCTGTGGGAAGACTTTGTATGACAGTGAAAGTTAGGTGACCAGTATTCTTTCCAGCAATGGGTAAATTAAAGACAAAGTTGACATCATTATTTGCTGGTTCTTGCGGGTTTGTTGCTGTTGTTTGTTGTTTGTTTTGTTTTTGCAAATGTTGTTCATCATTTCCATCCATAATGTCTTCATCATTTCCATCCATAATTTCCATGGAAATTTCCATTTCCATCCATAATTTCATCATTTCCATCCATAATGTCTTCCAAGTGTAGCTGATCTGTTTCAGTCACTTGCCCTGGGCCCACACCTATGTCATCCAGTTGAAGGTATGTTTTAAACCCCCATTTTTTTCTAAATAGCTTGCTATTATCTGTTTTTTATTAATTTACATTCTGGCAGAGTTACGAGCTTAATTTTACCCCCTTTTAAAGCAAACGTATTTGGAATTTGGTTGTTAAATAAGTGTCTCTAGGTCATATTGATGAAACTCAAGTTCAGACAATTCACCACAACTGCTCTTTAAAACATCAAATTCTCCTAGAGCTTACTGCTATGTTGGTGACACCTTTGGTGTCTTGAGCAGCATACTTACCATCTTAACATTCTTTTCTCCATTATAATTTTGAGAAAATCAATATCCACTTCCAAGTAGCATAAAATACTAGTTTTTCCTTTATCTGTTTCTCACCATTCTATATTTCTCTGAACTCAGACACACATGCACACCGGCCCAAACTTCCATATTTCAGGAGAGGACGGGCTACATAATTTTTGGAGCCCAGCGCAAAATGAAAATGCAGAGCCCTTTGTTCAAAAAAGCAGGGAATAGTGTGATTTCAGGTACTAACACACAAAGCATTTTCCTTTCTTCTGCAGTCTGACTCTCTCAACTTGTGATGGTATTTAACATCTGCTATTTAATGTTACTCTAAGTAAATACAATTTTAAAATGTAAATTAGTATAGCATGACTTTTGCTGTTCATCTTTGATGGTCATGCATAATGCCAGTTTTAAATGCAAATATGAGAATGTTTAACTCCTATGTGGAACCACATGAAATTCATATTTCATGGCATGGCATATGAGGGAACATCCAGTTTGGCCAGAAGAACATACACAAGCCAGACTCAGGAAGGCTGGAAGAAGGAAAAGAGAGTTCATCGAGCATGGAACAAACTGAGCATACACTTGGCTTACTCTCTCGGGCATGGGGATACTTGCAGGATGAGTGAGGACCCTCACAGGTATTCTGGGCCGCCGTCCTAGGACACCTTGCTGTGCCAGGTTCCCTCTCGTGCCAGCTGCTGGACGAATGCACTGTACTGCTGCTGTGGGAGCCCCTTGGACAGTCAAGTCAGACGTTTTCCCTTCCCACAGCCCTGATACCCCAACCCACAGTGGATAGGCAGACGCCGAAATTTAAATTACTGTATGATGTTTACTGTTCATCTATGATGCTATTGTGCAATGCTAGTTTTGAAGGCAAATGTCAGAACATCTGTAACCTTTGGGCTAGAAGGTTCTAAGTACTTGGATTGGGGTGAGTAAAAGGATCCTCTCTACCTGGTGTGGTCTCTGGCAACAGCCACGTACCATGGCACTGCCAGGCTAGGGCAGGATGGCCTTCACCATGCTCTGCCTCCCAAGACTCTGTGGGGTGTGGACACCCTGCCCAACTCTTACCCACACCTGCACCCAGGCCCTGTCAGAGGGATGGAGAGTGGCAGTAGTAGCTGGGCAGGGTTGGAGAGGGTGAGGCCAGGGAAGGTAGAGGGTGGCCAAGAATCCCAGAGAGGTGGGGAGGAAGTGGGAAGGGGCAGAGACTCTAAGCCCCTGCACAAGCCATACTGTCCCACTGACTTCATATACAAAACACAGACTCAAAGATAGCATTATGAAGGATTTCAAAAGGGTAACCACAGAGGATGAAAACTCATGTGTGGCCATTCTGACACGCTTTTTTCAGCTGTACCAGTCACAGGGCCATGAAGTCAACCCAATAGTATAAGGGAGTTAGTATTTGACCCACAAGGAGGTAGGTGTAAACAGACAACATAGTTTTCCAATAAAATAACAAGAAAACTCTTGTTTTATTTTTATTTTTTACACGCCCTCGTGTCGAGGACTGACTTTGAATAGATCGCAGTGAGGGAACTGCTCTGCCACGTATGAAACCCCTATCCAGAAGCAGGTCATCTACCAATGGTTTAGAACCAGCTTCCCCACAAACGTGGGGTGCGTGGCAGGCGAGGGGGCGGCCGCCTTTCCTGCCGCGCCCCGTGTCCCGGAATGAGGGGCTCCCCGCACCGGTCAAGAAAACTCTATCATTGCTGTCCATGATTCACACACATAATTTTTTAAAAACTATTTTATTTTCGTTACAGAAATATGAAACATCTCACTCATGAATATAAAAAAGTCCCTAAGGAAATACAAGTTTTCCTCACTCAAACTATATTCCAGCTTGTTGGTTAATAACAATGGTAATATTAGCCTCTGCCTACTTGCATATAAAAATTTTTTTGATGGAAAAGGGAGAGGGGAAGAAAATGTTAGCATATACACGTAGGTACATATATATGAGAAACAAAATATGCAGTGATTACACTCCTTTTTCTGCAATTGGTCAAGAGGTCCTAATATGTTATCTATGGTTTTCTTCTTGCACTACCTGTTCATTTCTCCCACCCACAGCCAGAACCTCAGCTGAGGATTCTTTATCTGATAGAGTAAGTCAAACCCTTATTCCTGAAGGGTCCAAGTCCTCAATCTTGCCTTTTCTGGTTTCTGTAGTTTTGCATTAATCTTTTCTATTGACTGTGGAGTGCAAGTAGACACCCTAGAGAATCTCCTAGGTTATAGCCCTTCTTGCCCTAATGTGTAGCAGTGACCTAGTTTCCAGTCTTTAGGCAAGAGACCATTCAGTGGAACTGTGGATTTTGAGGAGCAGTGAATATATTCACAGTGGTGTATGCAATGATTACTGGACTGTGCATCTTCTCATATTGGAAAGATGGGAGTATTCTGCTAGGTGAAAACCTAGGGTTTATTGTTGTATGGTATTCATGTGTGTGTAGAAGGTATACATGGATGTTGAGTAGTCAAAGGGATCGATCGTGCTGTTTATTGATTTATTTCCTCTTAGCACTGTTTTCTTGTTTTTGTTTTTTTAACTTTTAATAATGAAGGCGGATTTTGTAAATATTTCTCCTTTGTCAGCCAACTGGTGTTAAACCTTGTCAGTCGAAGGTTCTGAAGGAACACTGGATTAAGGGATTTTCTCTTCCTTGTTCCAGTATGGCTTGCCCTTTAGGCTCTTGTAGAGTGCACTTTTTCACCCACCTCCCCCACCCCACTGCTTGTTCCCTATGAGGTTTCTCTGGGGCTACATTCCTGAAGGGTACAGTTTTCTCCAGTGCTCAACTAGACAGACATGGTGTATCTGGGATCCACACAGTGTTGTCCTGCACCCTGACCGAGCTCATTGCTCTCACACCTCCTTTCAACCCTAGAATCCCAGAATCACCCTGCAAGTGGGCGGGCTGGAGGGCTGCTTCTCCAGATCCTGGTGCAGGCAGTGCCCAGCCTCCAGTAGCTCCCTCTGGCACTCAGTGAGTTCACTCTGATGATTAAGACTCCACTTTCATGTGGACAGCCTTCCTGGCGCTTCGGAAATTTCCAGCAAGTCTCATTTTATGCTCTCACTTATGAGACACCTCAGTGACTTTACCATCCAGCGAATCAAAGATGTGCCCTTTCCAAAGAAATCTGGCTCTCAGCCCTAGTAAGGGGAAAGCTCTAGTCTTGGAGCTCTGTCTGTCCTAGTGGTAATAGTTGCTCCCGATATTTGCTACTCCTTGGTTAGAGTTCCCTAACTCTCACTAGTCTATCTACCATTATTCCAAGTTTTTTTCCCCCCTCATTTTCCCTAGTTAAATCATCGTGTGGTTTTTGTCCTCTACCTGCACCACAACTAACACATCTGGTATATACCTTGCTTTGATATCTGTCTGATGTTAATATAACCACTTCAGTTTATCATTAGTGTCTGCATGGTACTTTTTTCTCTATTTTGTGTGTACCCTGTCTTTTATATTTATCTATAAAGAACATCTTTTCTAGACAGCAGATAATCTTCATTAAAAAAATCAGTCTGATAATACCTGACTTCTAATTGGAATGTTTAGTGAACTGATATTTAATGGAATTATTAATTTGGTTGGATTTGTGTAATCAGTTTTTGTTTTACATTATAAACTATATATAACTATATATTATATAGTTTCTGCCTTTCATGCATTGTGTTAGCCAATTTTTATTATTGCTTTTTATTTCATCTGTGGTTCTATGGATTACATTAACTGAATATTGTACCATTGCACTTACAATGCTATCTTACAACAATATATTTCCATTCACCTCTTTCAGTCCTTTGTGATATTATCCAACATTTTAATGATAAACTTGACAATGCATTATTTTTGCTTTATATGGTCAATTGTTTTCTTGCACATTGAAGATAAAAAATTGTATACTTACTTAACATTTTGATTTATGATGAACTTTCTTTTGCATAGATAAAAGTTTCCGGCTGATTTCAATTCCCATTTTCCTGAAGAACTTTTAACTTTTAACCTGGTGCAGGTCTGCTGGTTGTATTTTCTCTGTTAATCTTTATCTGGAGGTGTCTTTATAGCACCATTATTTTTAAAGGTTTTTCTGCTGGAGAGAGTATTCTTGATTGGCATTTCTTTTTCTTTCCACTGTTTAAAGATATTATACCACTATTTTCTGTCCTCCATTATTATTTTTTTCCCGACCCCCCTCCATTGTTTTTGATGTCAGTGATTATTTTTACCATTGCCCCTGTATATAATATATCTTTTGTCTCTGGTTGTCTTCAAGATCAAAAGAAATGTTTTTGGCTTTTCAGCAATTTGATCAGGACCAGATATTGGCTTGTTTAGGGTTTATTAAACTTGTTGAAACTCTGGTTTTTATATTTCTAGAAATTTGGAAAAAATGTGTGGCCATTACCACTTTTCCTTCTACCCCACCTTCCCTCTTTCTTGACTTCCAGTTACACTTATGGCAGTGTTTTATATAGTTCCACATGTCATTGAGGTGCTATTTTTTTCTTTTTCTCAGCATTTTTTTCTCCTTGTGCATCAGTTTGGATAGTTTGTATTTCCCTTCCTTCAAGTTTACTCATCCTTTCTTCTTCAGTCTCTAGTCATCTTCTATTAAGTCCATGCAATTAATTTTTATTTCAAATTCTGTATTTTTCAACCCTAGAATTTTCACTTGTTTTCTATAGGTTTCATTTTTAATTCACATTTCTTTTTCATTCAGTTCCAACACCTGCATTCTTTGGGATCTAGATTTATTGTTGCTCTTGATTCTCTCATAGTAACTGGGTTTGCCTGGATTTTATAGAATTTCTTCAAAAGGTTATGCTTGATGATACCCCAGGAGTCTTGTAGGATGGGTCCTTCTGCTTCAGGTGTGTGTGTGTGTACACTTATATCAGGACGTTTTGGAAAGCACTTAAAGGTTTTAACACAGAGGAGGGGCCTCACATTCAGATCCTCTTCAAAGCTCAATATGCTCCATCAGTCTAAAACCCCGGCTTCAGGGCAATCCTATCCCTCCACAGAGCCTACAGTTTCCCTACTATACTAGTTCCAACCACCTATGAACTGTTGCCTTGACTGGGAACCACAACTATGTGGTCTGGTTCCTGGTAAATTTCAGCAAGTCCCATTCAGGCTTCAAGGCACTTAGTTCTCACCCTCTGGCTACTTGCAGCTCAGCTCTTGAATTTTTTTTTAAATGTATTTTTACCTATGTTCTTTTTTAAATTTGAAAAGGGGAAATCATTGGAGACTAGAAATGCTTCAGTGTTATTTTGTATTTAGGGTCTAGCTACTGTGGAGCAGAAATTAACCCAAGCATCTAAAACCTCATATATCTAGGAAGAAAAATACATATTAATTTTATAATCCGTCAAATAAAAAGGCAATAAATATTTTTATCTAAATTACCAATGAACATATTTATGCTGTATTTTATCACTATGAGAAGTTGAGTTATTAGTATAATCTATTTAGCATTTTCCTGTTGCTTAATTTATTTCTTAGTCCAAATACTACCTAAAGGATATTAATCTCCATAGACTGAATCTCTGTAAATTAAAATTTAAAAAAATTAAGTTGACAAATGAAGGCTGACATTTGGCTATGGTTTCATAGGTGAACACCAAGCAAATCCTATTTATTTGTTCATTTTGCTATAAGTCTTGACATCACCTTCTCTTCTTTCTTAAATTTGCTTACTTAGCAGGCTACAATGCAGTTTTGATGTGCAATCTGATTTCAAAAGAATCTTTGAGACAGCTAATCTCCTGTACACTCACTGTAATTAAATATTACAGCACAAATGGTACATAAGATACTCACTTTCTTGAGAACCTCTTAGCACCAAAGAGCAATCATACAAAAAAGTATAGATTTTCAGAGTACTTTTTATAGGTTTTCCAGCTTAACTCTTATAGCACCTAAAGCATTGTATAGAATAAACTAAAATTACCTTTATTGTCTTTTATTCTGTCCTAAACTCTCTTTTTACCTCAGCTTAAAACCTGTTAGCAGACCAATCTGCTTACCTTTAAGCTACTTGCTTCATCCCTAAAAAATATGCATGTAAGAAATGCCATAATGAATTAGATTAATAACCAAGTTCAGTTATCTCCTATAGCAAATGTGACCAGATATGCTTTGTCAGAGAGTATGGCTGCCATCTTTAACATTTTTCACCCAGTAACTGATTTCCACCAATGTACCTTGATCAATTAATTCCCTTCCCAGCCCTTCCATCCAAGCTTTAACTATATGGTAGTCAAACTTACAATCACTGTTGTAATTTTTCTTAAAACCTTCTCTTCCTGCTTCAAGAAGTAATCTAACTCTGAATTTAATGACTGAATCCACCCAATACATGACCTTCATGATTTATTCCCATTTTAACCAAACTGAGATCCTAAGTTTTAAAAATGTGCTTTTCTTGAAAGTAAACATACACATCCTAAAAACACTTAAACAGTTCAACAGCAGCTCATTAAATATAACTGTGTCCCATCTTCTTAGGTTCCTTGTTGGTCTTTCAGATATATTCTAAACATGGAGTTTAAAAATGTTGTTAACACATTCTTCCCTTGCTCCTTCTTGAAACCATACAAAATGACAGAAAAGGGCTTTTTTTTTTTTTTTTTTTTAAGTTAACTTTCCTCCTCAAGGACAAGAAAAACAGAAAAAGAGTACAGGGACAAAATCTTTAAATCTCACAAACAGATACTAATAAACTTACATATCATAGAAAACTTAAATGTCTGCAATAAGGAGACATCTGGAAAGTGACAGATTCATACTGCAGAGTTCCAGAAAGACTTAAGAAGTGAAGGATTCAGGGCTGGGTGACTCATACCTGTAATTCCAACACTTTGGGAGGCTGAGGCAGGAGGATTGCTTGATTGAGGCTAGGAGTCTGAGACCAGCCTAGGCAATGTAGAGAGACTTCTTCTCTACAAAAATTTTAAAAATTTGCAGGGTGTGGTGGCGTGTGCCTGTAGCCCCAGCTACTCAGGAGGCTGAGACAAATTGATTGTCTTTGCCTGAGCCCAGGAGGTAGAGGCTGCAGTGAACCATGATTGTGTCACTGCACTCCAGCCTGGGCAACAGAGTGAGACCCCCACTCAAAAAAAAAAAAAAAGTGATAGATTCAGGTACCTCTGAAGGTTGTACTATAAATAGGATTAACTGATTGATGGAAATAGATTAGGAAGCATTTAGATTTCAGACTCCTCTCTGCCTCTCCCTCCTCCCCCCTCCCACACACATCAGGACAAACTGTTCAGAGGTCAAACCAAAAGAATCCTATGCACAGGGAGGACAGAGGAGTTGAAGTTGGGAATAACATACTGAAGAAAGGAGATACAAGATCTTCTTCCTATATTCAACAAAAAGCAGCCAAGGTCTGACCTATCAGGCAGGAGAAATCTGGCCAGCCAAAAAGAAATGATTCATAAGTACTGACAGTCAAGTTTCCTCATACCAAATGACCCAGCCAGAACAGCAAAGAGTAAAACCCATCGGTCAAAAGCTCATTCCATGCACATAGAGCTTCCAGTTTGTTTTAAAATATGAACATACAGCAAAGGATTACCAGATATTTGAGAAAAAGCTCTGAGCGACCCAAAACCAACCAACCAGAAAGAAAGAAATGAGGTAATGAAAGGAAAAGAAGGAAACTTCAAAGAAACAGAAGTTAAATAATCAGAGAATAAAAGACACTGAATGCATGGAACAAGAACAGGAGATAATAAAAAAGGAAATCTCAGAGAAATTTAAAACATTTGATGGAATAAAAAAACTCAAGAGAATGAATGGAAGAAAGTGAAGAAATCCTTAAAAGATACAATAAAAAGATACAGAGATGAACAGTGTGAAAGAAATTTAAACGTATAGGCTTAGTATGAGGTTCAATACTGGAATAACAGAAATTCCACAAAAAATTGAACAGAGAAAACAAGAGGGAAGGAAGTTCTCTAAGACATAATTAGTTTTTTTTTCCAGAACTGAATGCCATGAGTTTTTAAGTTGAAAGAACTTGAGTGTTCAGCACAAATATTGAGGAAAACACCTTTATCAAGGTGTATCAATTTGAAACTTTATATTAATGTCCAGAAAGAAAAAAAAAAGGTGAAGAATCAGAAGAGCATCTGTTTTCTTGAGAACAAAACTGGAAGCTGGAAGACAAAGAGGCAATTCTCTCAAAATACTCAGGGGAAAAAGTGTATTCTAGATTTCTATTCCTGGACAAGCTATTACCCAAGCAGAAGAGTAAAGGCCTTTTCATGCATATGTCAACTCAAAATTGAGTTACCATAAAACCTTTCTCAGGAAACACAGAGACTTGTTTTCTACTCAAATAAATGAAAAGATGAAAAATGGGATTATCAGGAGATAGAAAGGGTTAAATACAATCTTCAAGAGTTAGAGAAGGGAGATTTTGGAATGACAGCTTTGTGCCAGGCCTAGGGAACAACCACTCTAGATGAGATGGTAAGATGGAAGGCTCCCACAGGCACTTCTAAATAATAAAAACTTACATATTATCATATATGTTCAATTGTATTAATTATATATTTCTGGGGACCTAGCTGGGCTAAATTAAGTAAATGAGAGGTACAAAAGATAAAGCAAATTGAAAAGGAGAAAATTGTTAACCATAGAGAAAGTAAGAAAATGTTTAAGGAAGGACATATAAATGATAATGATATAATAATTAACTAAGGTTATGGTTTAACTATACTAAAAGGATGGGAAAGGGGAAACATGTCTGTGTGTCTTGGAAGAGTTGTATAAGAGAGCCAAATACTTATCTTCTATTGTAGGAAGTCAACAGTTCATAATCTCAAAATAAAAATTAGCAAAAACATTAGCATAAACATATTACCTTGAAATATAAAGGCAGATAACAAAATACACTGCTGAAAGATTTGAAAGTGATTGCCTCTGAGAAACAGAAAAGAGGGTGTATGGAAAGATGGATTTTTAAAAAGACTTTAGAGTTTTTTGACTTTGTAAAAATGTATATACACATGACTTCAATAAAAATAAAATAATCCTATGCAATGAAAGTGTGTTTTGAACACAAACAGTAGTAGAGTACACATTCTTTCACACCTTATTGTGCTCCCATGAAAGTATCTTGCAGTGCTGATGTCCTATAAACATCATAAGTGGGTCACCTGCTTTTTTATACCTTGTTGAAAAGATGTATTTGTTGACATGCACATTTACAAACATATGTATTGGGATAGTATAATCCCAGCAGTAAAATTCTAGGTCAAAATTTTGAGCTATTTCTATAATGCCCTCCAAAGATGTTACAGTCAAACTTCCAGCCTCATCAGCAGCATCTGAGAGTTCTAAATTACCTCACATACTAACCAACATTATACACTGCACAACTACTCTATCTTTTTAATATGGAAGGTGAAAGGACATACTGTAATTTTGATTTAATTTGCATTTAAAAATTAGTTTTTCCCAAAACTGTCTTCCCAGTCCCAATTTAAAAAAAAACTATCCTCATTCAGATCTCTTCCACATTCTCTTAATTTCTACTCTATTTCTCATTAGCACATCTCCCTCTCTTCCTTCACAATGTTGGACAAAATTTATCTTTCCCAGAGAACTTTCTTTGAGCAATGTATATTTATATGCATCTTGTTACAATTTTAGGTATATTCCTCAGTTTTTAAGATGTGTACCAAAAAATACTGATAGTGATATACAGAGTTATGAATATTTCAGACTCTAAGATGCAATACTGAAACATACATATTATCAGAGACTCCAGATACAATATTAAACATACTATTATTTCATGATCATATTTCATATGTTTACATCCTTTGGTAGTAAAAGTACTATGCTTTTTTAAAGTGTTAATTTACTATATGGTTGTAAGTAGGATAATAGCTAGTATATTTTAAAAACTGGTACTTCCCTAGGTGTTAAATAAGACAATACCTAAAAAGTAACAACATTAATAAAACAAGGGTCGCTGTAGTTTTGGTTTAATTAATTAATTTATTTATTTTAAGCCAATTAAACAATCAGTTCTGTGAACCAAAATTGATACTGTGAAGCAAAATTGATACTCCGTTAAGTCCCATGTAAACTCTCTGAAACACCTTCCAGTATCAATAACTATAATTCTATAAAGTAGGAATTCCTACAATATACCTTGATAGGCTTTTTGGCTCTGTGATTTACTTACCTACAAAGGTGGCAATGAGATAAATTTCACTGGCATATATTGCCACAGAAGAGTGAATAAGATCAACTGAGGTGTGATAACCCACAAGGTTTCCAAAGTTTGGAGGTGACATTTTCAGAAAGTCATTATTAGTGCACAGATATATATAGAAGCAAAGTACAATGTTTCCTAATTCAAGGGCAGATATATTTATTTAAAAATAACATGAGAATGTAAGACAGGTTTACAATGATAATTTATGATAAAAATAACAAATTGGAACTTAAATAAATTTCTTTTTATGAAATGATTCTGAAAAGTACCATAAACTGTTTATCATGTATGCTTTTTGTAAAAAAGTATATTAAAAGTTTGTCTATAGCCTAATCTTTCTAAATAATAATTTATTGAAGGAAATAGGAAAATAACAGCATACATGTAGCTAGTACATTATTTTCAAAGCAGTAAAAAGTTTTTAAATTGTCACATAAAATAACCCAGTGAGATATTTTTACTTCACATTTTATACATGATAAAGTTCAAAAATGATAATACAAAGGAAATCGCGGTATTTTCTTTTCTACTTTAATTGATGAGAATATTTTATGTATTCCCATTTTAGGGTTATATTGCAGCTTTATAAAGAAATATTTGTCCACTCACAATGATAAGCACTAAAGAATAAAGATTACATGTCTAGCACGGTGTTCTTCCTTAGGGGAATGACAAAATTATAAAGAATTTTAGTGGGCTAATTTAATTTTTAGTCTATATTTACAGGATTTTTTTCATGCATGTAAGATAATATGACTTATAATTAAGGATTAAACTGTATTTTTTCAAGTATTTTAGTTACTAAATAATGTTGAGAATATTCACTGTAAGGTATAATAGACCTAGGGCATGTTAAATGAGTAGGCATTTTCACTTAGTCTGTCAGTTGAATCATACTTCAAAGCAGGTGAAATTAAATTATCGCACTATATGGTATCCTTAAATTTATGAATCATATACTTCTAAACCAGTGTAATAAACTATATCAGATAAAGAATGTAAAAAGTTTAACAAATACAGAATCAGTGCTGACAAAAACATTTTCCTGAAAATAACATTACTTTTATAAATACACTGATGCAGATCAATTTCACATTTAATAACATAAAAACAAAGTCAGCATTTCCTGTTTTCATATGCAAAAGCAAGGCAATAGTTGGAGTGTATGCAACTTACATTAAATATGGCTTAAAAAGGAAGATAAATAAACTTGTCTTCTGGATGCAATATATAAATACTGTATATTAATTTAAATTCACTGCTCTATTTGATATAATATCCTGATATAAATGAAACATTTTTAACTGAACAGATTTTAAGTATCATCAAATTATTCCCCCATGTAAAATTCTAATTTTGTTGTGATTCAAAGAAAAGTTTTTATTTTCCCTTTTAAGACATATTATTTTGAAATAATAAATTACATATATTCATTATTACCTGCTGTTAAGCATCACTTTTGCATGTGGTCCTTTTGCAAGAAACAAAATATTAGCTTCTACCTAATACATACATCAGTCTTCTAAACCATTTTATATCAGTTGTTTACAACATTCATTTTGATGCTAGATATATATCAACAATATGCAATAAGTTACAGAGCTCTAAGATATTATTTTTTACTAGTGTTATTAATGTATTCCACCTGCAATCAGGAGCAGCATCATGTTTAAGACAATGACAGTGACTACTCTTACAATTACCACTGCTTCTACCATCATTGGGGGAAAAAAACTACTTTCAATTTCTTTACAGTATACATGAAAGGATGTCAGACATTCTGTTGACTTTGGTAAATGAACTAAAATTTTAAAAAACTTTATACAAGTCAAACAATAAATGTTAATTACGTACTTTAAAAAGTTAAAAGTACAATGTAAACCATCATATTATGTAGTAGTAGCTTAATTTCTATTTGTTTTTCAAAATTATTTTAATGTAATTAAAAACCTAGTAAATAACAAGGATATTAACAATTCTAAGGATTCTAAGATAAATCTCAAACAGTACCATTCTCTGAAAATCAGTTCACAGTTCAAAACCAAAGAAAATGTGTTCATTTTAGATGATCTACATTCTATATCATAAATTATTTTGAAATGAGGCAAATTTTTAATAAATAAATAAATAACATTTTAAATACATTCTTTTATAATCACTGGAAGTACCTATATATTTATGAAGGGAATGAAAAAGTGCAGAGATTTCAGTAAATCGAGGCAAAAGCTGAACTTGATTATATATAACATTTGTTGTAAGAAGATGTATTTCTTCTGTTTTATGCTTAAAAAATCAGTTCAAGAAAAACAATTTCACAGCATTTCACTTTTCCTTCATTTCCTATTTGTTCTGATCTTAGATCTGCTTCCACTCTGAAGTTTTTTCTTTTTGTATTTGTCACATAGATAGCAATCCTTTAAATTTTGTTTTAGAAGTATCTAAGAAAAAAAAATCACAAGAAATAATATAAAGACAATATTTATTTAGGATATAATTAAGAGATAATGGCATTAATCAAATATTCTTATGATAATATGGAACAATAAGGAATCCCATGAAAACACTCCACATAAAAATATAAGAAACAAAGACTTAAATTAATCCCAAAAATTTCCTTTAATTGAAAAGTTAAGTGTTTTGTTTTGTAACTGTCTAATCCTCCATCTTATAAAGGCCTAAACAAAGGTAGTCGTTTCTAGCTATGGCTCTATGCACTAAGACTTAGAATTAATAGTACCAATGTGATACTGCTACAAGTTGGTCTGAAACACTACCTGTGTAGACATATAAGTGCATAGTCCTACTTTTTTTTTTAAACAAGGGTTAGCTTAAGTTCCCATAGTTCAGTGTAAAGTTCCTTAAAGTAGAGATCAGGAAGACCTGACTTATTTTGTTAGCTCAATCACAACAGTTACAACCTTAGACAAATAAATACGTCTAAATAAATTTTGCCTCTGAATATTTAGACTAATGTTTCCCAAAGCGAGTCCATAAAACACTGAATCTCAAAGCTATTTTGCAAAATGCTGAAAACTGCAATTTCCTCTCAGAAAGACAAATTGAATAATAGTATTTGATAAATTCTATAGGAGAATGAATCTATTTAACCATTTGTATTGTATTTCTTAAACTTGACAAAGAAACTCTTTAAAAAATTTTTAAAGAAAAATATGCATTGATATTCTGAGGAACCACTTTGGAAAACACTGGTACACACACACACACACACACACACACACACACTTCAAACTTGAGAAAAACAGCAAGAAACATATATATGAATAAATAAATAATGAAACCTCTATTGTAGAAACCTAACAAATCAAAACCCACAACTGACCAAAATTTTATAGTTATAATTGACTTCTGAAAGAAAAAAGGAAAAACTAATCCCTAATTTTGTAGATAAGCAACAAGTCTGAGAAATTTCTTTGAGTCACATCCTTGCACACAAATGAAATGGATCTGCTGTATCATCCTCAATTACTATACTTAATGATGATGACTGAGCAGTAAATAGTAAGAAGGACATAATGCCAAGTAATAAACAAATAAGAAAATAAGAAGTAATAATTAAAAATGAGAGAATGAAACTTAAATCCTGCTTTGCCACTAACTAGCAAGTTATCCTTGGCAAGCTACTTGCTAAACCTTGATTTTCTCTGTTGTTCAATGGGAGATATGTGAAAATTAAATGAGATAGTACATGTGGAAGAGCATTCCATATAGTGCCAGGTAACTAGAATCACTAAAGAAAAACACTAATTATAGTGCCATGTAATTAAAATAACTAAAAAGACTAGCTGCTATTTTTATAGCAGATGTTCAGAATCATGATCCTAAAAATCAATAACAAATATTCCTTGAGTGCCAATTATCCCAGATTACAAAAGGCCAATTTGGATTCATTATAAGGTATCTGCTCACATATAAAACTGCAGGTTTAACAAAAAATTTTTCAGTTAAGATACTTTAATGGCCTAAAACAAACTAGAATTCTATTTCTTTCAGCTATATTCTAAATTTTTAACAGAAAAAATAAATTATGACTCTTTATTATTGTTTA
This sequence comes from Carlito syrichta, assembly GCF_000164805.1. Lineage (NCBI taxonomy): Eukaryota > Metazoa > Chordata > Mammalia > Primates > Tarsiidae > Carlito > Carlito syrichta. Next base: position 148,353 of record NW_007249242.1, read on the forward strand.
ACACATTTAGACAAACGGAAACTAACATACTTATCTGCTATGAAGTTCTTTCTTCAGGCAGGATTTGAAAGTGGGATACTTCTGGACTGTTTTATAACCCTGTGAAACAGAGGATCAGATATGACAACAGACAGAAGGATAATTACAGCATGATTTCACTTATATGTAGAATTTTTTATTTTTATTTTTAGTTGGAGTCTCACTCTGTCGCCCAAGCTGGAGTGCAGTGGCATGTTCACGGCCGCCGCAGCCTCGACCTGCTGGGCTCAGGCAATCTTTCCGCCTTAGCCTTCCACTACAGATGAACCACCATGCCCACTAATTTTTAAATTTATTATAGAGACAAGGTCTCGCCAGGTTGCCCAGGCTGGTCTTGAACACCTGGTCTCAGGTAATATTCTCGCCTTGGCTTCCCAAAGTGCTATATGTAGAATCTTAAAAAATCAAACTTATAGAAGTTATGAGTAGAATGGTGATCACTAGAGGAGAGTGGGGGAGGGAAGGCATGGAGGGGAGAAAATAGAGAGAAGTTGACCAAAGGATACAAAGCTCCAGCTGGAAAGGAGGAATATGTTTTTAGGGTCTACTGCACAGAAGACAACCATAGTTAATAATCATATATTGCACACTCAAAGTTGCTTTTAAAAAAGTAGATTTAACATGTTCTCACAACAAAATAGGTATGTAAGGTGATGAATGTTAATTAGTTTGATATAATCATTCTATAATACATACACATATCAAAATATCACATTGTATCCCATCAATATAATTAGGTTATTATTTGTCTATTAAAAATAAAAATTTTTAAATGTACACATGTAAATAAAATGTTATGGGGCTACAGGTATGTAATAAATAAAAATAAAAAATCTAACCTAAGAGCAATACAATGTCAATTGTTTATAGCATCGCTTGTATTTAATTTGACCTTGCTACTCCAAAATTTTTGAGGAAAAAGAAATGATTTTCAATGTATGTCCTTTCAGGTATTTGTGACATTATGTAAAATGTTATCAACTAACCACTAGGTGGCAGTTAAGTACACAGCATCTTTACCCAGCTAGCTTGGATTTTAAGTCATTAAAAATTTTTACAAATATTGTCTAAGATGAATGTTGAGCTTTTGTATATGCAACCTTTTTCTGTTTTAAAATACAAACTACTTAGGGATATTCTTGCAAAGAGAAATGCTTAAATATTCTTGCTGTTAATTTTAATATAAATTTTTTTCTTTTCCTACTTATGGCACATCCATAAAAAATATGTTAGATGTATAAACAATTTTTGATTCATACTATTTTTCCACATTTAAGACATGTTTCTTAGAGAAAAAAATCATTGAATTTCTAGTAATTAATCTTTAGTATGTCAACAGAAAGACATTCAACAGACAAAAATAATTTATAACTTATTTTCCATATAAAACACACTGAATATGCAGTAACTTAATAGCCTTAAGTTGCCTAGAGGAAATTTGTCTCATATAAAATGAGAAGTAGTGATATTTCTTATGTATACTAACAAGTCAGAAAAGCCAAGGCAGACTGAATTTTTAAAAAATTTATCTGGCAACATTTTCCTCCACAAACTGGGATGAAAGCATTAAGTGAATTGAGTATAAAAATAAATTGTTATAATTCAAACTGATTTTATATTTTTAAAAAAGCATTCTATTTTATTACTTCAAATTGTTTTTGAAAGTAGGTAAGGCATTGCTTTTTCTTTTCAAATAAAGCATTTCATGTTTATATCCTTAAATATTAATATAAGTTGTTTCTAAACCTAGATAGACCTTTTTTCTCTCAGATTTTCAAAAGGTTATCAATAGGTTTACAATTTATAGGTTTACCCGAAATCCTCTATGGAGTCTGTCTTTCATAATTCCAATAAATTCTTTATAACTTAATTGATCATCTTTGTCAACATCAAAAATCTTGAAGACAGTGTTCACTAAATGTGGTGAAAGTTTGAGTCCAGTAGCTACATAGACGGCACGTTTAAATTCATCTAGATAAATGTCACATAGAAAAAGAATATTGTTATTATTTTTATAATACGTGTTAATTTCTAGAAAGGTTGTAAAAGAAGTCATTTTCTAAACGTAAATCATGATCTTATGCATCACATAACTATGCTGTCTTTTAGGGAATAAACATTTTTATAGTTTTAATGAAAAGAGGCAAGAAGCAGCTGTATTTTAGGCTAACAATACATTCATAATCAATGAAAATTTAATGAATCCACCTACTATCAAGTGACATATACTTTAGAAGTTATTAAGGTGAATATGTTCTTCAGAAACTTACTGTTTAGATGGGAGATGAGATACCTGCCCAAATAATAGTTACACAGGGGCACACAAAATTACTAACGAAGTACTCTGTGAATGCATAGGGAGGGGGTTCGAGAAAAAGGCATTTATTAGGAAGAGCTGTGGCTTTGTATTTGAGATGAGCCCTGAAGGATAATTTCAGCTTGTAGAGATGAGAGAAATGCAGATGAGATGACATGAATGAAGCAAGGCATGGGATAGGGTGACAGAGGAGAGTACAAAGCACATTCATAAAACAATGAGGAGTCTGGTCTGGGTAGAACAAGGGGATATAAAGGATCTGGAAAAGCTAGGCACAGGGACTCTGAGGTGAGGAACTTGAACATTCTTTAACAGGCAACTGGAAAACTTAAGAGTTTTCCTTAGCAGGTATGCCACAGAAAGGTTAATTTTTAAAGAAATATTATTCTGTGAGGTGTCTAAGAAACACTGAAAAGGTAAGTAGCTAGTGGCAGGAATGCCTACTACAACAGTCCTTTGAAGATATTAACCTGAATGAAGATATTAGTAGTGGCAAAAGAAAGGAATGAATATATGCCTAGCACCTGTAAGACAGGTGACAGTATCAATTTTTTTTTCATTTCCTATTTCCACAAAGTAAAAGAAACAACTTTTCATTCTGAACCAAGTAAGTAGATATTAATTTTTTATAAAAGGTTGATTAGGTTTATCATGGTATTAAAGGCTGGTCTGTAGAGGCACAGCTCTCAGAGGTTTTGGTTTTAAAACACTAAAATGGGTTGACAAGATGCTCTATTTGAATACTTAGAAATTAGAAAATATGAAATATAAAAGTATGAATTTTTTTAGGTTCACTTAAATATATGAATGAGGTTATATAACAGAGTCAATTACTATGTTTTTGGAAGAAAGATAATTATCACCAGTACTTAAGGCTACAATTTGGCTTCTCCCTAGAATATGGAAAAAAAAAAAAGACTGCTGAGATTTAAGCTTGAGAATTAGCACATACTAGATTTTGACACAGGTAAAATCACCTTAAGAACAAAAACAGAAAGTCCCCCTATGGCAAGATTTTTTTTTTTTTTGAGTTGGAGACTCGCTGTTGCCCAGACTGGAGTGCAGTGGCCGCTCCCGGCCACCGCAGCCTCGACCTGCTGGGCTCCGGCGATCCTTCCACCTCAGCCTTCCGAGTAGCTGGAATTACAGGCGCACGCTACAACGCCCGGCTGATTTTTTGATTTATTGTAGAGATGAGGTCTTGCTGCCCAGGCGGGTCTTGAACCCGTGGGCTCAGGCAATCCACTCACCTCAGCCTCCCAAAGGCACGGGATTACAGGCTGAGCCACCGAGCCCGGCTTGGCAAGAATTTTTAAAAAAAGATATGGCTCTGTGAGGAAGGAAGGTGATCATAACCACAGAATCCTAGGGTAAGCACTTGGTTTGTTAGTTCACCACAGGGAAGAATGAGCTGCTCTAAGGAAAACAGCACTCTGAATTCTATGACCGTTACCCTTCTTTGTAAATTAAGCAAAATTAGTATTCAATTTTATATATCATTCTCAAATCAGTTAATGTAAGTCCATGGCTAACAGGTGGCTCTGCTGACAAAATTCTGGTTTCTGAGACAGCAGGCATTAAATCAGTAAAATATATACCATTCTGCAAGAATGTTTGGAGCATAGCCAGCTGGCTCTACAGGTAGACACATGTCCCTCAATGTTACCAAGTGGCCATGAGGTTTCTTCCTCTTTGAACTTTTACAAACATCATTAGTTTTTTCTCATGGTCTGAAATAAATTCAATGCAAAAATTTAGCACATTTCCCTAAACTGATTTCTCACTGAAAGTATACACCAGACTTCAAAAAAGGTGATGGGTGATATGACATATTTAATTTGTTGCCAAAATGTCTAGAAACAACGTAGGATTATTTTAACTTACCTTGCCCTATAGAACGACTTGCAAAGTTATACATATTCAGGGCTATTGCAAAGTCTTCTAGGTTGTTCAGAAACTGGAAAAATGACCTGAATTCATCAAATGTAATGCCCTATATATTGGGAAAATAAATGTGAATATATTTAGTATCGACAAATTTGTTAAAATAAGCATCTACACTTAAGAGAAGTAAACAGATTAAGTATCTGCAATACATCTTTTTTTTTTTAAGTTGGAGTCTCAGTCTGTCACCCAGACTGGAGTGCCTCAACCTTCTGGGCTCTGGCGATCCTTCCGCCTCAGCCTTTCAAGTAGCTGGAACTAAAAGCATGCGCTACCATGCCTGGCTAATTTTTGATTTACTGTAGAGATGAAGTCTCGCCAAGTTGCCCAGGTGGGTCTCGAACCCAGAGGCTCAGGCAATCCACTCACCTTGGCCTCCCAAAGCGCTGGGATTACAGGCTAAGGTACCGAGCCTGGCCTGCAATACATCTTGTAAGTAAACATTTCCAGGGCACATTTTGAAACTTTCTTTCTTAAATGGAATATAAAATTCACTCTGACTTTTTGACACTGGGTAGTGTTGCTTTTATTAAAATAATAATAAACATTTTTCCTCTGCACAAGTACTTCTTAAATATAATTCAGCATTAGATTATTAAAGTCTTTATAATGACAATGCAAAATCAAAATCACTCAGCATCTACATAGCATATTAGTACATGTTCCCATCATGGTAACACTTCAGGACAGCAGGAGGAAGTGTAATGAATGCAGCTTTGGAAGGCCCAACACTGGGCTTGGTGTGGGATCATGTAAAGGACTGGTAGTCAGAGTGACCTCTTCTAGAATGTCATATAAATAAAATGACAATTAATACCACTGCTAATACTTTACCCAAATAGGAGAGTTATCTGAAGTACAATGTATCTCAGAAATACAAATTTGGATATGAAGTGCTGCATTTAGTTTTCCTCAACAAGCTAACATAATTAAGAAAGTATACAGAGAGAAAAGCAGAAGATCAAGAGGTTAGGTTTTACAAATTCTGACTTTAATATGGGTTAAGAGAGGACAGACACTAACAAGGCAGTGTTGGAAAACTAGGAAAAGAACTGCAGGAGTCTATTTTCATATAAGCTAACTTCTGATTATTACGAAAATACCTAATTTGGAGTACACATTATTTCCACTTCAATTATAACTCTTCTTTTCCTTGCAATGTGATGATTTGCACCATCTTTTCTCTTCACATTTTTTTACTTTCTTTCCTTAATGTTCATTCATATGGCCACTCCAATCTTGGATACTGCTTTGTTACCTGTTCCTACCCGCCTTGTTTTCTAGAGAGGGCTAGAGGACTGTTAGAATCAGCCAGGGAGTCTGTGCCAGAGGGGTTTGTCTTGGTGTGGAGAGCTTGATGCCATGGAAACTAGTCATAGCTCTGGTTCTGTACCAGTTTATGCTGCCACTTGCTTCTACAGCAACAGTCTATGTCTCAGGGTGATAGGTTTGGTAACAGTGAAAAAACAGAGAATGGAATATTTTAAAGCGAATGGTAAACAAAAATATCAATATTTTCAGGGAAAATGGAATTTAAAAACAAATAAAAAATGACAGAATACAATGTTCAACATCTGAACCTTTAAAATTTTCAACATACAGTTCTCATGTTTGGAAGGACAGGTCAAATTCAAAACCACACAATAATACTTTTGTATAAATTAAACATTTTGTGTTTGAAAATATTAAATTGTAAAGTAACAAATGGAGCATTTACTTTGCTAAAGATAATTAAAGTAATCACTCTTAATGCAGTGAGGGACAATCTCAAAGAGGGGCAGAGAGGTGTGCTGCCATTTTTTGTTCCTTCTATCCTCACCCCAGAATTACTACTGTGATGAACAATCGGGACTTGAATGGAATGTGTTCTGTTAGGAATAAGGTGAGAATGAATAGCTTATATGCTAACAAAAATAATGATAATTAAAAATTTAAAGCACCAAAAACACATGCAGAGAGTACAGAAATAAACCCACATATTTATAGCCAACTGATTTTCAATAAAAGTGTCAATACTTAGTAAGGAAAGAAATATCTTTTCAACAAATGTTGCTAGGACAACTGTACATCCACATGCAAAAGAAAGAAGTTGGACTCTTCATACCATTAACAAAAATTAACTCAAGATGGATCAAATACCTAAATTAAATAGCTAAAACTATAAAATTCCTACAAAGAAGAGAAAAAACTTCATGACCTTGGAATTGGCAATGGTTGCTTAAATATGACACCAAAAGCACAATTAACAAAAGAAAAATTAGATAAATTAGACTTCATAAAAATTAAAAATGTGCATGCAGCAAAGATACTATTAAGAAAGTGAAAAGATAACCCACAAAAACGGAAAAGATATTTGCAATCATATATCTAATAAGGGTCTAGAATCCAGAAAATATAAAGAAGCTGTACAAATCAATGGCAAAAAGATAACCCAATTTTAAAAATGGGCAAAGGAGCAGAAGATACATAAATACCCAATAAGCACATGAAAACATGCTGAACAAATTACTCACTGGGGAAATGCAAACCAAAACCACAATGAGATACTACTTCACACCTACTAGGATGACTAAATAAAAAAGACAAACAATAACAAGTGTTGACGATGATGTAAAGAAATAATAAACCTTAAACCACAATGAAATTACATTTATTGAAATGTTATTTAGGATGTGAATATGCATATACATAGGTGCACTTGGTCGGAATACTGGCAAGTTATAAGTGGACAAAACTGAGATAGTAAGATTAGTCAATAAAAAAGACAACCCAGAAAATGCTGTCACCTCAGGCAGATCTGTGTGCTTTGTGTAAGCTGGCAGTGAAGACTAAGTCAGCCTGGCTTAGTATTAAAGGAGTGTCTCAGCTCAGAGTTAAGCTACAAAAACTAAGAGAATATGATGTTTTTCTTCTTGGCTCTAGATATTTAAGGAAATCTTTGCCAGTCCACAGGCTGACGATTAAAATAATAAAACAGAGACTTCAGTGACTATACACAACAAGGCATACTGTCTTTACAAAATAGTTTGGAAAAGACATCCAACAAATGGATGACAGCAAGAGGAAAATCTGATTTCCAGAGTTACCTACTATATTACAATACTCAAAATGCAAAATTTTTAGCAAAAAATTACAAGGCAAGCTAAGAATCAGGAAAGACTTTAAATCAGCTGTCATACATTTGCTCAAAGAGCTAAAGAAAATCACAGACAAAGAATTTTTAAAAATCAAGAAAATGTTGCAAGAACAAAATAAGAATATCAATAAAGAAATAGAATTATAAAAAAGGAACCAAATAGAAATTCTGGGAGCTGAAAAGTACAATAGTTGAAATGAAAAATTCATTAAAGAGGTTCAACAATAGATTTGAGCAGACAAGGAATCAGTAAAATTTAAGACAATTGAAATTATCTTGTCTGAAAGACAGAAAGAAAAAAGAATGAAAAAAGTAAAGCAAGCCTAAGAGACATAAGGCAGGACCATCAAGCATACCAACATTTACATTATGGAATTTTTAGAAGGAAAAGACAGAGAAGGGAGCAGAAAGAATATTTGAAGAAATAAGGCTTGAAAACTTCTAAAATTTGATGGAATATATGAGTCTACATCGTCAAGAGGCTGAACAAACTCCATGTAAGATAAAATCAAAGAGACTCACACCAAGATACATTACATTCAAACTACTGAAAGCCAAAGAAAAAAAGATAATCTTGACAGCAAGAGAGAAGTGACTCCTGATATAGAAGGGATTCTCAGTGAGAAGGATGATATATTTCAAGTGCTGAAGAAAAAACAAACAAAAACAGTCCACCAAGAATTCTATATCTGGCAAAACTATCCTTCAAAAGTGAAAAAAAAAATTAAGACATTCCTAAATAAACAAAAGTCAAGGGAGTTTATTCCGAGCAGACTTGACCTACAAGAAATGCTAGAGGAAGTCCTTCAGGCTGATAAGAAAGGAAACTAGACAGTAACTCAAAGTCATGTAAGAAATAAAGAACTCTAGTTAAGGTAAAGGTAATTACATAGATACCACTTCTCATCCACTAGGATGGCTATAACAACAACACAAAACAAAAAGGAGAAAATAACATATCATCCAGCAATTCTATTTCTAGGTATATACACAAAATTGGAAACAGCCCAAATGTCTATGGAAGGATAAATGAATAAACAAATTGTGATACACACACACACACACCATACAATAGATTATCATTCAGCAATAGCAAGGAATAAAATACCGATACCCGCTACAATGTGGATGAACTTCAAAAATATTCTGAAAGAAGGCAAACATAAATGTTACATATTGTATGATTCCATTTATCCTTAAAATATCCAGAATAAGTAAATCCACAGAGACAGAAAGCAGAGTGACGACTGCTAGGGAATGAGGGGAGAAGGAAATGTGAAGGGACTGTTTAATAGGTACAGGACTTACTTTTAATGTAATGAATGTTTTAGAAGTGACAGAAGTGGTGACTGTACAATACACCAAGTGAATAACAAATCTACTAACTGTCACTGAATTATTCAGTTAAAAATGTTTAATCTAGCCGGGCTCGGTGGCTCTGCCTGTAATCCCGCGTCTTTGGGAGACTGAGGTGAGTGGATTGCCTGAGCCCGCAGGTTTGAGACCCGCCTGGGCAACTTGGTGAGACCTCATCTCTACAATAAATAAAAAATCAGCCAGGCGTGGTAGTGCACGCCTGTAATTCCGGCTACTCGGAAGGCTGAGGCGGAAGGATCGCCGGAGCCCAGCAGATCAAGGCTGCGGTGGCCGGGAGCGGCCATTGCACTCCAGTCTGGGCGACAGAGTGAGACTCCAACTAAAAAAAAAACAAAAAAAAAACAGCCATTCAGAAAGTATGGTCTTATGAAGGCTTTAAGTATATAAATTATATATGTGCTCAACAAAAAACTCATGCTGATCCCATAAATTAACTACAGGACTATTTATACTGTTCAAAGTTAATAGGTAACTGATGTAAACAGCAACTATATAATAACTTTTAGAAATGTAAACTACTTTAAAAGGTTGAGAGAAATGTACCATTTTGGAATTAGTAGAAAATCCAAACTCTGAAATTTACTGCTTAAATGACCTAATGCAAGTCACTTAAACCTTTCTGAATATCAGTTTCCTCAAGGATTAATAACGATAATTCTAATATTTTCTGTTAGTATTTGCATTATATGGTTATTATGAGACACCATCTTCCCATCCCTCTGGTCTCTACTCATATCTACATTATTTCCTAGAAAAGCTTACCTAGTCCAATGGCATGACATTTAAAAAAATTATTTATTTTACGTGGCAATACATTTATGTGTTCAAAATGCAAAAGGCACAAAAGACTGAATGGTGCAAAATCCCCCTCTCCTTTTTAGCCATGTAGTTCCTTTCCTTAGAGGAACCATTATTTCTAGTTCTATGGTTCCTTGGAGAATTAGCATAGGCTAATTCTAAATCATGCTCTTTTCACACTTACTATATCTTGGATATCATCCCATATTAGTATATAAAAAAGCTTTCATGGCCTTTTTTTCAGCTGCACTTTATTCAATTCTATAGATATATCATAATATATTTAACTAATAACTTACTTAAAGGTGGTCCCAATATTTTGTTATTACAAACAACACTATAACAAATAACCTTGGACATGTGCCGTTTTATCATGAGTGACTATCTCTGTAGGTAAAATTCATAAAAACAAAAAAGCTAAAAGTTCTACATCTTAAAATATCATCTCTTCATCATTTAACAGTTCAACATATCCCATCCATCCATCCATCCATCAATCATGTTTTTTTTTGGGGGGGGGGTGGAGTCTCATTCTGTCGCCCAGGCTGGAATGCAATGGCACGCTCACGGCCACCGCAGCCTCAACCTGCTGGGCTCAGGCAACCCTTCCTGCCTCAGCCTTCCAAGAAGCTGGAACTACAGGTGCATGCTACCACGCCCAGCTAATTTTTTGATTATTGTAGAGATGCGGTCTCGCCAAGTTGCCCAGGCAGGTCTTGAACCCCTGAGCTCAGGCAATCCTCTCTCGCCTTGGCCTCCCAAAGTGCTGGATTACAGGCTTGCGCCACTGTGCCCAGCCTATTATCATATTTTTTAAGAAAATAAGCAACATAGATAGTATGTTAGATTATAATGCTATGGAAATAACAGATTAAGGTAAGGAAAAACAGGAAATGCCAGGGGAGGGGGCTTAATATATATAATAGATTATATATTATTTCTATGATAGGTCATTTATACATGAGATTAGGAAGGGGAATCATTGAGAGTTAATATAGTGAGCCATATGGATCTTAAGAGCATTCTGGTTAGAAAGGAGAAAATATAAAAAAGCCCTGAGACAGAAGATTGGAATTTGAGAAACTAAGTGGAGTTTTCCTGGCTGGAGCAGGATGAGCAAGGAGGATCAGAATGATAGGAAGTGAGGTCACAGGTAATGAGGGAGTAGCTTGTGTAGGATCCACTCTTAAGAATTCTGGCTTTTACTTTGAGAATAATGGAAATCTCACTGTGACATGATCTGAATCATGGTGTGAAGCATTTCCTTAAAAGCTAAATGAAGAACAGACTGCAGGGAGGCAAAGCTTGGAGCAGAGGGATATTTTAGGAGGCAACTGCAATAATCCAGGCAAGATACAATGGTACCAGTGGAGGTAGTAAGGAGTGTCAAATTCTGATAGAGGTAGTAATCAGTAGGATTTGTTCATAAAATCTATGCAGAATGTGAAAAGAGGGAGTTCACAATCTTGAACAGAGCAAGTAGGAAGAATGGAGTTTTCATGAACTAAACAGGAAAGATGGTATGTTGAGCAAGTTTTATGGGAATAATCAGGATTTTATTTTTGCAACCATTAAGCCTGTGGTACCTATTTGGATCCCCATGTGCAGATGCTGAGTAGGAAGTATGATGCAAAAACCTGAAATTCAGGGGAGAAGTTTAAGCTGGAGACAATCTGGAAGTCTACACACGAATGACTGCTAATCTGTAGTCCTGACTGTATTCATAATGCTATATCCACATAACCAACTGCCTGCTTAATATCTTAATTTAGATAACTATTATGAATCTCAAACTTGACTTGCTCCTAAGAAAACACTTAATTCCCTCCTAATATCAAATTCACGGTGTTGCTTAGCACTGTAAATGGCATTAGTTTCACCTTATGGTTCAGGACTAAGCCTTAAGAGTTCTTGATTCCTCTTTTTCCTTCACATTAAAAATATAATCCATGAACAGGTTCTATCACTCTACTTTTTAAATGATCCAATATCTGACCCTATTTCCCCACTTTTACACTGGTCCAAAACATGCTTAGCTCTTATCTAGACTTCTATAATGGTATCTTAGCTTGTTTCTTTCTTTTAAAGCTAGGCCAACTAAAGTCATTTCTTTCATGTAGAAGCCAAGATGATCTTTTAAACATGAATTAGATCATATCTGGCACTTGAATCGGGCCATATCTGAGTGTCTTAGCAGACAGTCAATACTTGTTGAATAAATACTTGTTGAATGAATTAACATGCCTATGCTCTACAGCAAGGCTGGTAAACTTTTTCTGTAAAGGGCCAGAGAATATTTTCAATTTTGCTGGCTAGATGGTCTCTGTTGCAATGACTCAATTCAATCATTAATGGTACAAAAGCAAGTACAAACAATACAGTAAATGAATGAGGATAGCTGTGTTCCAAAACAGAAACTTTATTTACAAAAATAGGAGGTGGGGTAGTTTATTGATACCTGCTTTAAACTTTAAACACTATAATGGCTTCCAACACTCTTAGAGTCATTAATAGGATAAAATCTAAGCTCCTTGCCCTGGCCTGGGTCCTAAAAGACCTGACCCACATCTATCTATTTCTCCTAATCTCCTATTATTTTCCTGTTCACTTGTTTTGCCTTCTGACATTTTCTTAAATAAACCAGGCTTTTCTATCCTTAGGTCCTTGGTATTTGTTGTTACCTCTGCCTGGAATGCTCTTCAGCCAATTCTCTGCATAGCTCATTCCTCACAGTCTCTCTGCAAAAGCTACCTCTTCAGCAAAGCTCTCCCTGACAGTCCACCTTCTTTTCCAGTCGCCATGACTCTTGGTCCCCTTCATAATTACCATTATATGAAAGTATGCCTTTTGTTTTACTTGTTTATTTTGTCTTTCCATTTAGATATACTTCCATAAGAGAAGGATTTTGCTTATGCTGTTGTCACTTTAACCCCTAAGCTAGAATAAGGCCTAGTAAACAGTAGATGCTTAATAAATATCTATTAGATAAACAGATAAAAATGGAAGTGTTTTAGAAATAAAAGGGTGTTAGAAGGCAAAGAAAAACAGGGAGTGGTAAGAATAACATTAACTTAGAAAGCTGTGAGTTTGAACCCTTGGACAAGTGTCTAAGTACTAAAAGTCTCAGCTTCTCTTTTTCCTTCCTTCCTTCTTTCCTTTCCTTTTTTTTTGAGTAAGAATCTCACTCTGTTGCCCAGGCAGGAGTGTAATGGTATGATCACAGCTCACTGCAACCTCCAGCTCCTGGATCAAGCTAGCCTCCTGCACCAGCTTCCCAAGCAGCTGGGACTACAAGAGCGCCATGACACCTGGCTACTTTTTAGAGACGGAGGTCTCACTATGTTGACCAGGCTAGTCTCAAACTGCTGGGCTCAAGCTATCCTCCCACCTCTGCCTTCCGAAATGCTAGGACTACCGGCATGAATGACTGCGCCTAGACCCATTTTTCTAAAAGAAAGATGTCAAACCTGGTAGGTTGCTGAGGATTGATGATGTAATGCAGGAAAAAAGAAAGCAACGAGAATCAATCGATGCTGGTTCACTCGCAACATTTTCCTTTTCTATGGTACTGATGTGCTGTGCTTAAGATACTTCTATCAATTAGTTTTCAGAAGCTAAATTTAACCTAAAAATTTTTTTGAAATAATTTTAGATTAAAAAAAGTTGTGGCTGGGCTTGGTGGCTCAGTTTATAATCCCAGCACTTTGGGAGGCTGAGACTAGTGGACTGCCTGAGCCCACGGGTTCAAGACCATCCCGGGAAACCTGGTGAGACCTCGTCTCTACAATAAATAAAAAAAAAATTAGCTGGACGTAATAGAGTGCACCTGTAGTTCCAGCTACTTGGAAGGCTGAGATGGACGGATCCTGAGAGCCCAGTAGGTCGACGCTGGGATGGCCGTGAGTGTGCCCCTGCACTCTAGCCAGCCTAGATGACAGAGTGAGACTCCAACTCAAAAAAAATTGCAAAAACAGTACAAAAAGTTCCTATAAATTCTTCACCCTAGAATTTAACCTTTTGAGTTACATCTTTTGGTTAGTTTCCATTTAACAAAAGGAAAAAAATGCAGATTCAAGGCTCTGAACAATACCCTAGTAGATTGCTAAAGTAGTACAATTTCTAATTTATTTTTAAGAAAGTATCTATAATTGAAAAAAATCCCACTTTACATGCAAAACAGATAAAAATACTCTGATTAAGAGATAATGTAAACTAACCAACAAATGCATCAAGTCTTTTTTCCCTCATTCCTTGAAGGTACATGGAGAATTGTTAACATTGTCACAGTGTATCCATTCTAAACAAAGTCAAACTATTTGCAAGTTTTTCTTGGATAGATTAACCTGATCCTTCTATAAACACAAATAGAAGGCAATATATCCAAAACATCCCATGCTTGAAGGGGTACTTGTAACACCAGTTCTTTTTGGTTGCAATGATGCATTCAAATACCACTAGATAATGCAACTGCCCAGAAGTGCTGACAACACATTTGTTACTAAACAAATAGACAATCAGTTGTCCCAGGTTCTTAACCATTAATGCCATCTGAACTCTTTGAAAAACCTCACTTCAACCGATGATAAGATCACTCACTCATCAATGGCAGTCTTCAAATAACCTTTTACTAAGGGTGTTATAGAAAGGAGTAGAGTGTGACAGAAATAATGTCAATATAAACTATTTTTTATGAGGTGATGAGTAGGTAGTAGCCAAAGCATATAGCTCAATGGAATTCTCTTGAAAAACGATATTGTTAATTTGAATAAAACAACTGCTAATAGCCTCTGGGGTTTTCAGCATACCTAAGAAAAATGTGGATATCTACCCAGAATTTAAAACTAATTCATTAAAAAAATTTAGCTAGTGCACTTAGGACATAGACAAACAAGAATGAAATATCTCCAAGATATCTTTTAATCCACAGGATGAGCAAAAACTAACAATAGGGGAATATGTTTTATAGACATATACTATAGGATAGTAACATATACAACAAAATAAATATGAGTGATTAGATACCTTTTCTTCAGGTATACTGTAACGCACATTTTCCAAAAATACTGATATATTTTCCACATTTGTGTATCGTAATAGAATATGAGCAAAATCTTCTTCACTGATAGTATTCATTCCATTAGAGTAGGAAAGGAATTCTATTTCTAGAACTTCTGTTTGGAGGTTATCCATGAATCTATGGCAAAAATATAATAAAGAATAAACAAGGCAAATGAAGAGTAATGGTAAAAGAAAATGATCAAATATTCACTATCCTGGAAAAGACTGCATGAAAAAATTTATATGATGACACAAAGATCCAGAAATAGGAAAGAAAAGAGCATGAGACTAGAGAGGCTTTACTACTTAATGACTGCAGCACCTAACGCAAATCACTTAGCCGCCCAGAAATTTAGTTTCCTTGTCTATAAAATGGGATGACAAAAGTAACCTGCTAATAGAAATGATACTTAAACTGTTTGTTATTAGTACTGCGGCTTATTGAGACTAAGGAACTGGCAACATATATCCTTCTGAGTATACGGAGATAATCATATGGGAGATAACAATCTTGTTTTTTTATAATTAAGTAACCTATTATAAATATCAACATAACCACTGATGCATAGGTACTGATGGACATGGGTATTTATTATGCAGAGTATCTTCAGTTAAGATGAAAGTAGCAAAGAGCTGACTATCGCTGTACTAGACAATTTCTAAAGACCATTCTGATTTTAGCATGCTAACAATTTTCAATAAAAGTATAAAAATTAAGCTCACCTATAAAAATCTTCAAAGTTGAGTTCAGCTTTTCCTTTCTTTCCAAAAAAGTGTACAAGAAGTGTTGTATCAGTTACTAAACTTGTGATGTCATCAGCACGCTAAAAAAAAAAATCACAGCTTAAAAGTTAACTATGATAAAAGAAAGAAACTAGGGATACCTAATATTCCCTAAATAATTTTGTTATCAACATATAAACATATTAATATTAGAATAATGAACACAGGCACATTAATAAATGCAATTATAGTTCAACAAAGCTCAAAATTTAGTAATAGAACTGTAAATAAAATTTATCTTTACCTAAAAAAAATTTAAAGATATGAGTATAACTTAGGAAGTTTTCAACCTCAAAGTATGCATGTAAGACTTTATACTTTAAATTATCTAAAATAGTTTAAATTCTTTAGTAATCATCTAAATAGTCTATTTTTTTCCAAGCAATTTAGTCTGAATTTTCCTAATAAACCTAAACAATCATTTTAAAATAATGTTCAAAGAGTTAAATTCAAATTCTTCAGCTGTATTGCATAATAGGACTGACACAAGAGTGGCTCCAAATTTCACAAAACATCTTCCTTTAATCACAACAGTTTCCCATTACATTCTGTAACTATAATACTTTAAATGAAAGGTATTATATTTTGAAAAAGAAGGGCAATCTCTCAGGTCCCTTCCCACTGTGGGAGCTTTTCTATCCTCTTAATAAACCCTGCTTTCTTTCTTTATTAAAAAAAGAAAGAAAGAAGGAAAGAAAGAAAACTACAGTAAAAATATTACCTTGGAATTTATATCTCTAATTTTTTAGTAACAGAACTGTAAATAAAATTGATCTTTACCTAAAAAAATTTAAAGATATGATTATATCTTAGGCAGTTTTCAACCTCAAATTATGCATGTAAAACTTTATACTTTAAATTTAAAAGAAAAACCCTACACAATATTTTGAATGGATAATACATTAATTCCAGAAGATTTTTCCTTTCCCACTCAACAAGGTTCCAACAAGTATTTTCTTAAAACTGCTTGGTTATTGTCCTTATAAAGTATAATAGCCTATGAAAATCTTCCAACTTCCTTTAATATAGCTTGATACGTCTACCTTTACCCCCCCCTTCAGGTGGCCATTAACCCATACTTATTTTATAAACTCAGGTACAAATATCATAATATTCAAATTTATATCCTATACATGTCATCCTAGGAAACGCAAGAAAAATAAGAATTTTTTTTTTTGAGTTGGAGTCTCACTCTGTCGTCCAAACTGGAGTGCAGTAGCCGCTCCCAGCCACCGCAGCCTCGACCTGCTGGGCTCCGGCGATCCTTCCGCCTCAGCCTTCCGAGTAGCCGGAATTACAGGCGAGCGCTACCACGCTCGGCTAATTTTTGGATTTTATTGTACAGATGAGGTCTCGCCTGCCCAGACAGGTCTCGAACCCACGGGCTCAGGCAATCCACTCACCTCAGCCTCCCAAAGGCACGGGATTACAGGCTGAGCCACCAAGCCTGGCAAAAAATAAGAATTTAAATAATGCTATCATTTTTATATTTAAAAAAACAGCTGTAGTGTCCACTAAAGGTACATAGTTGAAATGCAGTACTTCTTGGTCAGAATCCTCATAGTGCTTCACAGAAAACATTCACCCATCTTCCACACACTAAATTTTGATATTACTTTGATTGCTCACAGCCTTCTTCCCAAATTTTCATAAAGGATACTTTTTTTTTTTTTTTTTTTTTTGAGAAAGCAGGATTTATTAAGAGGACAGAAAAGCTTCCACAGTGGGCGGGGACCCAAGGAGGCTGACCTAGGATACCTATTTTATCCTTCATAACAACATTTGTTGGATCTTCATTTCCTTCTCCTGGGACCAAACATTACTATTCTCTTCTAATGACTAGGATGGAGTAATAAAGATCATAGCTTCTGATTTCCCCCTTCCTGCCCTCTTTTATTCCATTAAGTGGTTTTTCTAAATGAGTACTTTGATTATTCATGTTTCTCTTAAAAACTCCAGCATTAAGGGTATTTATACTTTAAGTTGTCTAAAATTGTGAAATATTTTAGTAACCACTTAAATATTCTATTTATATTTAAGTAATTAAGTTTGGATTTAACCTAATCAGGTCCACCATATAACCTCCTTATAATTGGTTTGGAAGATCTTTATTACTACTTCTCAGTTTGCTCTGCTGAGAAGTCCCAAATGTTCTTGGTAGATATAATACCTGAGAAATTCCCTACAACTTCTCTGAAGATCTGATTTAATCTGGTTGCTAGGGGAAAAATGATATAGCTAGGTAGCCAAGCATCACATAGTATCTTTTAAATATATTTTCTTGAACAGGTTTCTTATGAAAGCTGAGGAATATTAGTGGTGCCAGCCCCTCAAGGCTCTATATGTGAGAGAAAACTAGTATAATTATTTGAGTCTCTCAAAGATGCTACTTTTCCCAGTAGCTTTAAAGAGGTAGACTGCTCTAGTAGAGAGAACAGGATTTAAACTCAGAAACCTGGGCTCACTGACTTTTTGTGACCTTCAGCTTCCTTATCTGTAAAATGGGAATAATGCTAACTATAACAATAATTTTAAGAATAAAGCAAAAATATGAGTGTTGATGACACATACACATATTCTCAATGGTAGTTGTAAGATGTAAATAACTAGAGAAAAAAGATGTCTGACATCAAGTATAGACATGTTTTGCTATTTAGCATAGTCTAGGTTAATCAGTTTATTAACTTAACCTGAACAGCTTAAATTAGTAGTAGGAGAACATATTTTAGAGGTTATTTCATGTCTAAGTGGAGTGTAAGAGTAGAGGCTCTAGCCTACTGGCATGAAAAACTGGGGTATCTGCCTGGAAGCTAGACAAATGGGGCAGGAAGAAAGGGACAAGATGGATAAGAAGGGGGAGAGGTTGTTTCTGAAAAAGGTGCTTACTTCACAAGTAAGCAATATTGTGGTGAACAAATAAGAAGATGAGTTTGAGTCAGATTGCTGGCTTTAAATCCTGATACTTCTCATTATTTAAGTAAGTTAATTTCACTAAGGATATTATTATTCTCAGGAATAATAATTATACCTATCCCAAAGGTTTGTAGTAAGAATTAGATAACACATGTAAATCATTCAGCAGAGCAGCATATTGTAAATGCTCAATAAATGTTAACTATTATATATTTTTGCCAAATTAATATATTTCAGGAAGTTAAAAAAGGACTAGACAAGACCAAAAAAAAAAGACAATGTTGAAGCTTAATGGCAAAAAAGATTTCTACATGGTACACTAACTTTTTTTCTTTTTGCTACTGAAATTACACATTACATAGATCTGGGGAGAAAAAGCCTTAAAATGATAGGAATTATTACAGGAAGTATTACCAGAATACTAAAAGTTAGTGAACTCAAATAACATAATTAACAAATGTTTTCCTCCAGTGTGTGATGTTCTTTACTTCAAGACATGGTACCCTAAAATGAGATGGCTTCATTCTACACAGGTTTTAAAGAATGACCTCATTCAGCCAGTTTTTCTCATGTCCACTGAGGAGAGCAGATCTTCACTTTCTTTCAGTATCCAAATCTTATTACATGTATGCTGCATTTATCCAGATAATCCATATCCACTGAGGCATAAGTAACAGTTTGACATTAGAGAAAAAAATTAGAAAATGGAAATGGGGTAAAACTTCCCCAATTCAGTGAAACAGAGTACTATTCAGTCACTGAAAACTATTATCAATGTCCTTGGTAACCTAACAGTGTTAAATAAGTTAAAACACACAAGGGGTTCAGACAAAAATAGAGATTTTAACCCTTTGATTCTTGCACTCGTTGTTAAAATAAAATGAATTCAGGTGTTTTCACAGCAAAGTGATAAAAAGCCACAAGAGAACTCCATGTGCCATTTACATGAAAGGCCCATCTAACTTTGTTTTGATTTAAAATTATTTTAAATAGTATCACAAAATAAATATTAATATATTTGCATGAAATACAAATATGTCAAACTATTAAGGCATTTTAAGATATTCTTTCAACATATTTTTATTGATTATTATGTGATAATATTCTTAAGCTCTATACAAGGGCTGGAGGAAATCTTAAAGCTCTTGATTTCATTAATGGAGTTTTTGAATAATCTGCTGAAATTTATTATGAATAAGTAGAATTTAAAGCAAAGAAGAAAACTTTTAAATTTTCTCTACAGAACTCAAAATAATATTTATACTTCTAGCACTGCCAGAATATATTTAATAGTTGCATGATATGCTTATTATACTGTACTATGGAGGTTTATATATATTGATTTGGGGTAGAAAGTGATGTAAGCTGTGGCATATTCAAATTGTCACTATATGATTTTATAATAATTGAAGACATGGCTTTACTATAATTGAGAAAAATCTATGGTTAGAAATAGCTCTGGAATAGAAAATGAGGCTAATAACTAATTATCTATAACCAATCTGAATCCTGAAATACTATAAACAATTTTATGTTACACTGGTATTTATAGTAACCTACAAGGAATTACAATTAGTTGTAACTAAAATACAGTCAACTCTCAATTATTATTCTCTCTAATGTGGGAGGGTAGTAATGGAGATAATCACTAAATAATTATTTTACTTTGGAATACAATATAAGTTTTGCTTTCGTTTCCTTTCCTTCTTTCCTCTCTCCAGTAGATTTGCTTTCATGATGTTTGCATCAATTCATTCAATAATTTAGCGGCTTATGATAACAGTGTGGATTGATTTTAGCCAAGGGTGTGCTGGTTTTCCAGAAAAAAAAAAAATTTTTTAAGGCTAATTAATTTGTATTGTTTGCCATTTCTGTGGTATTAACACTCACAGCCACTTTCAAATACCAAAGGGGAGTCACAGAATGTTGCGCTGAGAAGAGATGAGCTGTCTTTGTTCTGGGAGTTGTAAATGCCAGCCAGTTCCACTCTCTCTCCAACAGAACTACATTCCCCAAAGATCTTATACAAACCATATAATTGGAAAACACAACACTTGACTGGTCTTCTGATATTAAGCCTCCCAAGATTTAAATGAAATGCAACATCTAATTAGCAGATTTTGTCTAACTGTGAGAATGTCTAGCAGAGTCAGATGGGGTTAAAGACAGGTGGAGGCTGAGACGTGCAAAGTTTAGCATAGAGAGAGACAATTGTGACAAGACTGTTGATTCGAAGCCTGGAAACTAGGCCTGTTGGCTTATAGGGACTCCAAGGTTGTGTTCCCAGTTGCTTTTATTTTTAAGCACTGACTACTATGTGCCTACATATATGATTACAAAATAAATTACTTCTAAAATATCTGTGAATGGAACACCTTCCACTTCATACTTAAACGTGAGTCATATTTAAAACTTAATTTTAAAAGTTAACTGTTGGCTATAATTATATATTTATATATAATTAATTAAACATAGGGCAAATTGCTTCATTTATTTGCTTTGGGATTTTAAAATTGAGCAAGAGCAACAAAGTTGACTTTTTTTTTTTTGAGTTGGAGTCTCACTCTGTCGCCCAGACTGGAGTGCAGTGGCACACTCCCAGTCCCGCAGCCTCGACCTGCTGGGCTCCAGCGATCCTTACACCTCAGCCTTCCAAGTAGCCGGAACTACAGGCGCGCACTACCACGCCCAGCTAGTTTTTGATTTATTGTAGAGATGTGGTCTCGCCAAGTTGCCCGGGCTGGTCTCAAACCCTTGGGCTCAGGCAAGTCACTCGCCTCGGCCTCCCAAAGTGCTGGGATTACAGGCTGAGCCACTGAACCCGGCCACAAAGTTGACATTTTAAAGTGTCTGCCCTAGTCTGGAGATGCCAATTGAGTAACAATGTACATATGAATAACAAAAGTCACAAATGATTCTAGTTTACTTCTCTAGGTATTTTTTAGGTGAAACTTTCAAGACAAATGTAAGGGTTCAGAAAAAAATTAGAAATCCACTTTAAAAAGAAAGAGACATTAAAAAATAAATCACTTAGTGTTTACTGAGAAATCCTGTCTGGTTAGAATGCTAGTCACCTCCACTAAAGTTCTTAATTTTAATTATAAAACTTCTTAATAGGAAATGCAAAACAGCATTTGATCTGCAAGATATGGCCCTCTTCTAAAACTACAAATCCTTGGTAGCGACATAAAAGGATGGGGTGGTGGAAGCAGTCACCCCTAGTGCAGTAATAAGGTGCAGGTCACATCAAATTCAAACACAGTAACACAACTGAAATAAGGCCGGCCTGCTTTTTATTTTCACCATGCACTTACAATCATGATGTCAAGGTAAAATATTTCTGCCTTCCTTGTTTAACTGTTCCTACCACATCTTCTTAACCACCTAGATCCCTGCCCAAGATAAGCCACTCACTATTAATACTGGGAAATTTAACTATTTAAATCTAACAAAACTCTAAAGAGTGAAGTATTTTAGCATTTCATGTAACTGTAGATTGTAAGGTTAAATGATTCAGTGAAACTATAAGGTATTATTTTCTAATTTCCAGAAAGTGAGCCTTAAAAGTAACATCATTTCCTTTTAATTAGGTTAGAAAGTCATGTTTTATACAACAAGCAAGTTCATTTAACATAGACTACTAAAGGCAACATTGCAGTCTGTCAGCACAGCTGACATATACAAATACACGTTTATATGATGCAATTATTGCTGTACTGAAAAAAATTTTTAAAATGTAAAATACATTTTGGGATTCATCATTGTGACTCTAAAATAAAATGAGGACTATATTAACAAAATGGCAAATAGTACAAGGACCTTGTTGAGGTTTAATTATACCTCTGCGAGGTCTGAAAAGAGTGCTTGGCTTGTGTTACGTCTCAGTGTATCCCAATAGCTTCTGGAGACGAGTTCCTCAGCATCTGTTTTAAGCACCTGTAGAAGTTTTAAGAAGCACAATTGAAATCTAAAAAATAGTCACCAAGAATAATAACTTATACACTTTAAATCTCTCCTAATCAACCTTGAAGAGAAAACACATTAGCTTCATTAGCTTACCTTTTTTGTTTTCTGCTGTGCACATAAGTATTACACTGTGGTAAACACATGGTAATTTCAAAGGTGTAATGGTATATAACCACTATTTCTAAGCACAATGGAGCTTTGTCAAAAATAATAAAATGATGTAGTCCTTTCCTCTGTCTTTCTATTGAAACATGCCTAACTTCTAAGAAAGTGTGAAATAAAATTTTATTCACATCTTGCATGAAGTAAATTCATTTGGTGAAGATTTGGGTACTTTTGTAGCAATCTTTAAAAAATCTTGTTTAGTTTAGAAATGAGTTACTTGTTGGCTATCATATATCTTGTTAGTGTATCAAAGACTCAAAATGACCTAATTCACACCTTACCGAAAAAAAGCTTAAATTAATCCATAACTTGTCAAAAAAAAAAAACAAAAAAAACAACTGGTTAAGTCAAAGCACTCAAAGCTACTTGGAATTTGGGAGGTGTGTCTGTTTTGACTGTGTACGGTGCTTTCTAATCTTTATTACAAGGAAAAAATACTAGCTTTTATCTCAGTATTGGCTAGTCTGAAAGAGATACCAAGATTAAGAAGTATAATCTAATCTTCCTAGGAAAATGTTGAACCCTATGCCTAACTTGGATCTCTATATAACAAAAACAGTTAAACCATTTCTGTGAGGATATATCAGAAAAGATCAGGCTTGATGGTCTTTTGCCTATTGTGGAAAGAAAATGCTGCATGATATACTCAGTAGTGATGGGCTGATAATGAAAATTTTTTTGTTGTTCTTGATTTTTAAAAGTCCAGTGCAGGCTGGGCTCGGTGGCTCAGCCTGTAATCCCAGTGCTTTGGGAGGCCAAGGTGAGTGGACTGCCTGAGCCCGTGGGTTTGAGACCCACCTGGGCAACTTGGCAAGACCTCATCTGGGCTCGGTGGCTCACCCTGTAATCCTGCGTTTTGGGAGGCCGAGGTGAGTGGATTCCTGAGCCTGCGGGTTCGAGACCCGCCTGGGCAACTTGGCGAGACCTCATCTCTACAATAAATAAAAAAAGAAAATTAGCCGGGCATGGTAGCGCGTGCCTGTAGTTCTAGCTACTCAGAAGGCTGAGGCGAAAGGGTCGCCGGAGCCCTGCGGTGGCTGGGAGTGGCCACTGCACTCCAGTCTGGGCGACAGAGTGAGACTCCGACTCAAAAAACAAACAACAAAAAGAATCCAGTGCTACTAATAAGATTATAATGCATGTAGGAATTAATTCAAAGGCCTTCTAAGTTTTAATTCACTATTACTAACTAGAAAACACTGCCCACATTTTAATAAAACCTTAATAAAGTATTATTTAGCACGAGTTATTTACATAATACAGGCATAAATTACATAAATGCAGCAACACAAGAGTCTGCTCACCATTTTCTTTATAATGAAGTAAGTTTTAATTAAGCTGTTATAAACTAAACAGGTAAAATTAGCTAAAGACAAAACTAACACAGTTCATTTTCTTTTAAATAGGTATAAAATAACCTCAAGAAATATCAGCTCCAAATGCTTACTCTGCAAATATTATCTACACACTTTGAATGTAGATATATTTTTCAACTGTAACTCAGAAGGCTAATACATGTTAAAGAAAGGGTCTGTTAAACCTACCTAACTAGAAAATAAGGCTTATTGGGTACTCTTATTAGAAGAGTAATGGGAGTGATTTGCTCTGTGAAGTCAAGCCTCTTCCTTACTTCCAAACACTGGTCACCATCACTTCCACACACATACACATTATAAAAATACTTACAACATATTAAGAACGTTAAACAAACCCATATTTTGAGAGCACAGACAATAAGTACATACACTAAAATATACTAATTATCTGAATGGAATAATTTTTCATTTTCATCTTTTTTGCCTTTTCATATTTTAAACTGTTTTTTAAATGTATATTTCTCTATCAAGATAATATATGACTTTTAAATTTTTTTAAAATCCTACTTAGAACACAACAGCTATAAAGTTCCCTCTTACAGAAATCTCTTTCATTCATCATTTAGTTCCAGAGCTTAGTTTATGGTAGAAGATGTGACTGAATTGCTATAAGTGAATATATTTGTTTTTGTTTAACCTATACCATCTTTTAAATTATAAAGTTTTTGAGAAACAACATCTTATAGCAATTATTGCTACAGGAAAAAAACAGTTAATAGATCAGTGATATGCCTGCCACACTCATTAATTCCTATATCTGTTCTGGAGCTAGTATTCAATTTTTTAAATCTGTAACTTGAATGATGAAATGAAGAGTAATTTTCAGAACATACAAAACCAGTAGGATGTTTTTACATCAGAAAAATAGAATATTTAAAACAAACTTAAAGTGGCCATGATAATCAGACTAGATTTTAATAGCAAAAAAAAAATGCAAAGCAAACATAAAACCAGAATATATGCATACAGGCAAAACTAATGGGGGAAAACGTCCAAGTTAACTGAACATTGTGATAGCTGTGTTACAAGTAATTATGATGCTTTAACATGTAACTAGTAGGTTAATTTGCAAAGACTTCCTGAAGCCTTTTCAGTTATCTCTGATTACTATCTAAGCTATAGACTGCTTTACCAGAGTGTCATGTTAACTGTAGACTTTCAATAAAAGAAATTAAAAATAACATACAGATAGTTTAGAAGAACTTCAAAAATGAATGGCAAAGGCAAAATGATGGCCTGAATGTATTGTTCTCTGTAAGTCTATTTTTTGCCTAAGTTCAGAGTCTGTTATTGTTAGAACTTTCTTAAACTTTGTGGTTTTGGTCTAAAGATCCCACTGTCACTTTGCCCAAACCAAAGCAGGATCCTGTTCAAGGCATTCCATAATTGGAAGGCAGGAAAATAAAAGAGAAAGGGAAGGAGGGAGGGAAGAAGGAGGGAGGAAGGGAGGGAGAAAGGAAGAAAGACTGACTTAGAAATGGTAATATATTACTGTGGCAAGCAGAATAATAATTTCCCAAGTTGTCCATATCCAGACAGGCAAATATTCTATATAAAGTTAGGGTCTAATAAAGGTTATACTCAGAGATTAGACAAACAAGGGAAAAAAATTAAAATAAAATAAATAAAATCAGCCCACAGAAGCATAAGGCAAATTCTTTACTATTAGTGATATTTACACACACACACACAAATAAAACTATATCCTTATAATTTCTGCCACTATGACAACTACAGCCCTAAAAACTACAATCTGAGAACTGTAATTTAAAGTTGCATGAGACTGCAGTCCAGGTATACCACAGGGAAAAAAAAGGAAAAGAAATTGAACGCAATTCTCCCAGGAAAAACAATCTAGTCCTCAAAGATTCCTCATGGAGAAATAGCCCAATTTTGTACATGCTCACAAAACAAAATTACTAAACACAACCTAAACCACCGTAAGTGAGAGAGAGAAGAAACAACAAATACTATCTGAAGACTTGCAAACTTCAGATAGTGAAGTGATTAGATATGGAATACAAAGTAAGTTTAATGAGTTTAACAAAGATGAAGCTGGATTTGAAAGGCTTATTTAAGAAAAATAGACTGTCAAAATTATTAGACTGATTAGATAAAAAGCCAAATAAAACTTCCAGAAATAAAAAATGTAACCACTGAAATTTCATATCAGATTACAAGTCAAGGAAACTTAATGAGCTAGAAGATAAATATGAACAATTATACAGAATGCAGCATGAAAAGTTAAAAATATAGTAAACTGCTAAAGATAAATTAAGAGGCATGGAAGAGAACATGAATATGTTCTTCATACTTGGTGTGATGAAACAAGAAGTGTGCATAAAGCACTTCTGCCACATACTGAAGTACTATGGTTGTCTTGAGAATAAATATTTGTGTGAAGTTTGTGTTGCAAGCTGAATTAGTCACTTTTTTCATGAGGTATCACTTTTTACTTGAAAGAACAACTAATAGACAAATTATAGTTATTTAGGTTTTGGTATCTGGCACATTTTTTTTTTTGAAAATGAACCAAGTAAGGCTGTCACTTCAAAGCAAACAAGTGACAGTATTTGTTGCCAAAATAACATATTGCAACAGATTGAATGCAAAAAACAGCTATGAGAAACCCAGCTGTCTATTAAGCAGTCATTAAAGAGATCTGTAAAGTATATAAAACAATACCACTCTCCTCTACATTTCATAAAAATTATCTTTATGTAAACATGAGATTATCCATTAAAATGGATTAATAAATATTTTTAAAATTTTAGTTTCAATGTCTAATACGGTAAATATAGATACATAACCTATATAGACAAAATTTCTTTAGGATCTTCTTTCAACAATATAAAGAAATCACAAGACCACAATGTTTAAGAACTACTGCCTATAATTTTTTGATTTTTTTGGTAGAGACAAGGTCTCACTTTGTTGCCCAGTCTGGTCTCAAACTCCTGGGACAAGCAACCCTCCAGCCTCGGCCTCCCATAGTGCTGGGATTATAGGCGTAAGCTACCACACCTAGCTACCATGGCCTTTTCTGAAGAAACTTCTTCCTAAAGGTAGAGACTGGCTATTATATATCTCTTGGGTTATATTCAGATCCATGATCCATACTCAAATTTAGATACTTGATCACTTTAGTTAAGCTACACTCTGGCCAGCAGATAACGGCAATCTAATTCCTAACATTATACTAATAAATCGGTAATAACAGATTTTATATCAATGATATTTCATATACATTTTCAGGCTATCCAAATTCTTTTCTAATTTTAAATGAATTTTCCTTGTTTGATTGCAGTGTGTGAAAAGCAAAAAATTTTCAATTACAGGAAATAAAGTTAGTTTATATAACCAACTAAACTTATATGGGAGGTAAAAAAAATCATGTAACATTTAAGACTGTGAATACACTTTGGGAGGCTGAGGTGAGTGAATTGCCTGAGCCCACGGGTTCGAGACCTGCCTGGGCAACTTGGCGAGACCTCATCTCTACAAAAAATCAAAAAATTAGCCGGGTGTGGTAGCACACGCCTGTAGTTCCAACTACTTGGAAGGCTGAGGAGGAAGTATTGCCCAGCAGGATTACCGGAGCCCAGCCAGGAGTGGCCACTGCACTCCAGTCTGGGTGACAGAGTGAGACTCCAACCCAAAAAAAAAAAAAAGACTGTGAATAAAATGTCATCAAACTGTAACACTTTAACACTTTATGTATGGAAAGAAAACTGGCTTTAGTAAAATAATAAAAAGAAAAATATATATTTCCACAATAAAGTGTAAAGTCATAAATTTACTTTTTAAATAAACAAGCACAACATAATGAAATATACAATTTAAGTTTGCTTCTCAATATTATTCTCTTAATGTCGAGTAACTGAAATCTGTATATGTAGTTTAAGCTAGAGCAATATCAGGATCTATTTTCTTTTAACAATGTCATTTGTGCACATAACATCAATAAGCATACCTTGTCTCAGACCAGGTGAAGTGAGAACCAAAGGGAGGCCCAAACTTTACCTGTACGATGACCACTTGTATACCTAAATCTGAATTGTAACCCACATCTTTAAAATAAAAAAACTAAACTAAAACAATGTCACTCTGAGATGTATTTTTTAAATAAATAATTCCCCAGATTATTTAAGAGATTAAGGGAAAAATAAAAATTGTCACAGTTTAAAAAATAGTTCATATAATGATGACAAATTAGAAAAATAAATCATAAAGTCATAAGTTTTATTAATATTTATTAAATTTCATAGGGCATACGGAATCATAATCTGTAAGGTTTTTATATTCTTACATATTTTTGAAATTTTAAACAAAGAAATCCTTTAAAAAATTGAAGAAAATGTAGACTTTAATAAAAAACAGTAGCGAATTTTGTTGAAAAAAATTTAAAGTATCTTGTAAGTGATCATATAGTTACATGGATCCCACGGACTAGGCCTGTTTTCCAACCCATCCTAGGTCCACTCCTTGTGACTAGGCAGAATGCTAAATTAGCCTACAGAAGTTAGT
Organism: Carlito syrichta; assembly: GCF_000164805.1. NCBI lineage: Eukaryota > Metazoa > Chordata > Mammalia > Primates > Tarsiidae > Carlito > Carlito syrichta. The sequence goes on from NW_007249242.1 coordinate 176,752, forward strand.
TTTTATAGTTTTAAATTTTGATAAACTATACAATACAGGAGGCAACACACCTACTTTTAGAACTGTACATTACAGACAGAACACTTTCTGGATAATAGTAAAACAGTCACTCTGAATTCAAGGGTTTCTCAGATGGAATGTCTATAATTTGAGGGATTTTTTTAAAGGAAACTTGAGGAAATTAAATGAACTGTGCAGGTTTATATTCAAAAAAAGCCATGGCCTATTCTTTAGTAGTTGGGTAACCAATAAGCTCTAACTTTCTCAAGAGAAAAGCTCAGCATAAAAATAAGAGTATATCTGAAAGTTCATCTACAGGAATTCTCAATTCTTTCAAGAGACAAAGAATCTGAAAAATCATAATCCTCTTTGAGAAACAGCATGATACATTATTAAGTGTATCAAGTAGCATCTTACTCCAGATTTTGGTATAGACCAGAGGAAGTAGGTAGACAACAAAGGATTTGTAAAAAATTTGTAAAAAATAGTGAAATCTAAGAAAAGGGGATCCATTAAAACACTTCTTTATAAGAACTGAACAAAGACTGTATATCAGATAGAGAGACCTGGTTCTTAATACACCTGACTTCTGCAGAAACATGGCCCGAGAATCTGCTTTATAATTTATATATATCTCTTCAAATACTGCTAACAAATACAAAATTTCAATTATTCTACCAGATTTTTTAGTTGTTGTTCACTTACCTTTTTCTTATTTTAATCTAAAGTTAAAGATATACAATTGCTATGTATATTTTAGCCTTATAAACCTAGGAATAAAATGTAAAATTTTGGCTTAATTGTGCCTATTGTATTCAATAAATTCCAAAACATTCTAAGTAGCAGATATAACTTTTTATAAAGAAACAACATTATTAAGTATAGCAGGAGAGGTCTATATACATAAGGAACATGTAAAGTATTGTACATACACTATTAGTAGGAGAATGGTATCCATAAAGTTGAAGACGCTGACATAGAGCACAAAGGGCCAAATGAAGTGTCATATTTCAGAATGAACCCAAGTATAGCAAAAGAAAAAAAGAAAAAGACGACAAAATAATCAATTAGGAAGGGCAAATCATTATGCTACATTCTATACAGAATATGCACACAATACAAGTGAGATAAATGTTAAAGATGAGTAGCAAAGTTTTTAAAATCTTACGTAATTAAACATTAAATGAATCTGTGCTCATTTCAACCGTTTTCATTGTAACCTTCTAACAGAACTATTGCTTTGAGTAAAACATGTTCCTCATAAGTAGGCAGTCTTATTTAGCATGCTTCAGCAATGCTACATGGCATGGGGGAAAATCTAGATGAGGCCACATGGCAGTGGAAATGGTATGAGGCCTGGGCTGGAATCCAGTTCTGCTACTATCAGTACTGTGACATTCAGCAAGTGACATAACCTCTCTGACTGTTTTCTCAGATGCAAAACAGGTACAATACTTACCTGGGAGAACTGTAATGAAGGCTAAATGGGAATAAATTTTACAACGAACCTAGCACAGAATTTAGCACATAAGTGTTTCAAGAAATATTATGTTCATTTCCCTCTTCCCTTCTGAAACAGAGTTAGTTCTATTTAAGTATGTAAATATTTTTAAATTTAATTTTGATCTGGGCATGTTAGTATTCAGTTCAAGATAGCTATGTGGTTCTACTAATTAAAGGAGAATTTGAAGTTCTACTATCAGATAACCTTTTTACAAGTTTATTATATTTCACATAGTTAAGTGGCTATGTGTTTAAACCTCCATAACAATCACATGTGGTCATTACTCCTTGTACCCTCATTGTACATACGAAAAAACGAGGCATAGAGAAGTTAAGGACATAGCTCAAGGTCACCCAGGTAGTAAGTGTAGCAGGGCTAAATATTCAAACTCCAAAAATCTGGCTCCTGAGCTTCTGCTATGCTGTTTGTCTTATGTAATCTACATATTTTAACAATAAGTTAAATTTTAATTGCTTTAAAACTAAACCAAAATGTTCTGAGAACATGTGGAATCAGTTTCATTTCTATCATCTTGACAACTCCACTTTAAATTTTACATAATCATCTTTAACTGAAGTAGTATAAAATAAAATTTCCTCAGTTCAGATTTGCATTACTTAAGATGTGACTATTAACAATAAGTTAACACTATCATTATCATTCACATGGTAATGAATATCTGAAGTGGGCTATATTATAGAGTACTGTTAGTTTGGAAGCTGTACTAAAGATTATTTGTGAATTGTTTTAAAGAATAGTTCTAATAGTTAAATTATAAAAATGAGATTTTAAAGTACTGTTTAAATTATTTAAGATAAATATCTCTGAGATACATGTGGAGCTCTATGAGTTTAGTAAGCATCCCCTTACATATAAACAAGTTATATATTACTTGTAAGTTATTTTGATCTGTTCTTTAAAACAAGTCTCCTTCCCCTATATATTAGCTAGGGGATGATTCACTGACCTATATGCATATAAAATAATTATGGTATGTTGTATAATTTAGATTTCATAATTAAGACAGACTTTCTCTAATTAATCCAAGTTAATGAGGTTTTACTGCATCACTGTTATAAAATATTTGTCTCAAATCAATATTAAATATCCTTTACTTTAGCTGCAATCATGCTCAGAGCCAAGTTTTGTGCAAACACTGAATTTTCCCAATGAGTACTGTCTGCTATTATTTCTCCCTTTTTTCTCTTTCTCTCTATTACTTGACTACTGTATTTTAGTAAATGTTAATGATTACAACAGTATTGTATTTTTACTGTAAGATCCATAAGTCCTTTCTGGAAGGAGTATAAATAAATAAATAAAACAAATTTCTGTTAATTAAAATACTATCTACTTTATCACTAAAGTATATTAATAGATTCATTAACATAATTAAATCTCTTTCAATGATATTTTATTAACAACCTGTCTATCCAGTCAATTATCATTAGAGGTATTCTATCAAAATTTAAATATTCTTTACTCTTTTAGTACACTACCCCAGAAAATAAAATTTAAAAAGGTATTCAATTCTCTAGTCTTCTTTGCTAATCTTCTAAACAGTTGTATTTATGGAGCTATTCATATAGGATTTATTCATTACAGTTTGAAAACTATGAGGCTTGAATTATGTAGAAAACACTAAAGCCCCTTTTAATACTTGGCTAAGATTATAATCACCTCTTTGATTTTTAAAGACTGTCTTCCATAAGCTTCATCAATAGTATACTGAGGGAGGTTCAACAACTACTGATAATTATATCATAGTCAGATATCCTATGAAGCAGTATGTGTTTCATAATCCTCATAATCTACTTTTATTCAACTAAATATAAATATATACTTCATATAAACATATTGGGACTGAATATGGTACCCATCTGCTGTAGATAATCCATGTTAAATAAAAAACCTATACATATTCTTATAATAATGATAATAAAAAATGTTGCAATGCTCTGAATTATTCAAATTTCATGTAGAACAATTAAACTACTGCACAGGGCCACTAATTTGTAAATGAAACGATTATCATTTACTTGTCAGCAAAATTCACTGTGTTTCTGGTGTCTACATACAAGATGAAGAAATATGGTACAATGGATAAAAGTGAGGTTTGGGAGCTGCCCACACATGGGTTCAAATCTTTGACTTTGCCATTTAATAGCTATGTAACTTTGGACAAGATACTTAAAATTTCCAATTATCAGTTTCCTCATCTATAATTATGAATAATAAGATAATTTGGGGGTAGATTAAATGAGAAAATGCATACAAAATACCTAGTACAGTGCTTGATGTGAAAGTCTCAATACCTGTTTGTACTGTTTGTTATTTTTATTATGTGAACCTGGCCTATGATCAGGTTGAATTACTGAGGACAAGCAAAAAGAAAACTGGTAGTAAGATGGTGGGAAATGTTGCTTAACTCTAACTTCAAAATAAGATGAAAATATTATGCATCCCAGAAGAAGAATCTAAAATATATGTTTCTAAGAATGCAAAAAACATATTATTTCCTTGTATTTGTTTTCAAGTCATATTGTTATATTACCACTAAATTCACATTATAATTAAATCTTTGCAATTCACCTTTAAGTTTTTACATGCATAATGATCTGTATTAATCTATTATATGACATACCCTTCAAATCTCACAGATAACAATGTGGATGAAAATGTTTTAATGAATATGATTATGGATACAGATGTTTAATATCAATATTTGATACAAATATTGATATTGATGCATATAAATCCTGAAGCAATCTTTCTACATAAGAACTTTAGAAAGTTTTCAAGAAAGGGACAGCTCCAAAGTTATAAACTTTAATTAGTTTCTCAACATGAATAAAATAATTACCACCTAGAAAACCCACCTGAAACTACTACAAAGTATTCTTACCAGCATTGCACGCTTTTCTTCATCTCCTTTAGTTTCTCTCTTTTCATTCTTTTTCCTGAATATCTCTTGAAGCTGACAAAGAAATCAATCAATAATCAAAGATTCAACAAGAGTTTCTGGGCACCTACCTACCACTCTGTGCTAGGTATATTTTCAAAACACACAAAAAAATTGCTTCATCCACCAAAGACTTTTAAACTACTATAGATACATTTTCTGATTTCAATATTTCTTCCAAGAAAATACATCCTTTGATACTGGCAACCCATAGTTAAGTTAAATGTACTTAACGTTAGTTTTACTTTATCTTTAACACACAAAGACATGGAGTCTGAATCACACAAATATTATAAAAATAGATAAGGCCTACTGAGGTATGAAAAACACTGGAATAGAACTTAGGGTCTGAGTCCAGCTTCTGTCACACACTAATTTTCTGAAAGTGGACATGCCCATCAACCCTCACAGGGCTCCAGTTTGTTCATATATGAAATGTGGATGTACTGGATGACCTCTAAGGTCTCCCTTAGGTAGCTGAGCTTGGTGGGAGTATAACCTCTGTAGGTGTAATTCCTTGGGCAAGTTACTCTAATTACCTAAGTCTTATTTTCCATATCTAGAACATGGTGATAATTCCCTACCTTACAGGAATGGTGTGCAGAGTAAATATTACAAGTAATTACTTAGCATGCTGCCTGTCACACAGAAAGTTCCCATAAGTGGTTGCTAGTACAAATGGCATTATTTCCTCTTTAAAATCCTACAGTTTTATTGATGGAAGCCTAATCCTATCTCTATATCAGTTTTCTGGAGAGTTCATTGTTCTTGTCTGTATAATGAGAATAACTATTTCAACTCTTCATTTCATTCTATATAGAAATTGTTGAAAGTTAAATATATTACCTCCCAAGATATGTAATAATTTTAAAAAATACACTACAAATTACAAATGATTTTATTATCACAAAAATTACTTCCATATTTTTTTTAGTAAAAATAATTGCTAATCACTTTATAAACAGGATGAATAAAATATTTTAGACTTCTATAAATAATACAGCCAACTCCACCTTTGGCTTTTGGGAACTTTTTGCAAACAAATACACAAGCAAAAAGTACTCATGTATGAGGCAGAAGTACAACTAAAAAGAGCAGAAAACAGTTTAAAAGCCAGGGCTGCCTTTGCGAGAGTATATAGTGGAAGCAAACAGGAGTTCTATATGAATGTTTTTACTCCCATTTCCACAGACAGCATTCCAAAAGATATCCACACAGGCAACTTCCAGAGGACTGAGTTCCAAAGTTAATCTTTAAGTTGGCAGAATGGAACTTGGCAGTGCTGAAGGCCCATCCTGAAAGTTCCTAAAAGACAGTTTTACACTACCATAGCAAAATGACAATAAATCACACTTGGCCATTTTAGGATTGTAGGACCATATCTCTATGTATTTAAAACATACTAAAAACCCCACCTCACATTCTGCAGAGCACTGGAATGAAGGTTCCAGCTTCAATGGCTTGGCATGGAGATTGCACCTGGGCAAGGACTATGTGGGTGGAAGTTTAAGCTTTTTTTGATAAATCCTAGTAATTAGTCTGCTAGTTTCTTTTTGAATGGCCTAATTATTAGCTTTTCATGAGAATTTTTAACCTTTCTCTACTATTAAGGAAAAGAATGATGTCCTAGATTTTTTGTGTTTCAGTTTCTGAAGTAAACTTGAGGCTCTTAAAGAAGTTTTCTGAGGGATTTTTAACAGTTATGTGACAAAGGAAAAGTAGAAAATAAACGGTTATGCATGTCCATCTCTCTCTTTTCTGTTTTAGTAGGACAATGTAGTTAAGTCAGAGTTGAACATAAATGTTAAGGGTAGACTATGCCACTCTAGGGAATAAATTAATATTAATTTCCATATCAGAGAAAAAACAGGATAGTATTTCTCCATAGAAACAGATGCAGGACACATGGGTAAAAAGAAAGAAATATTCTGGAAGGGGGATGTGGGAAGGTGAAATGAGCAGCTGAAGACACTGTCAGACCAGCACTAAGGCTGGACTGGTCAGATGAGAAAGAACTATCAGTCTGTGGTCAGGAAAGAAAGTGAACAGGGAAGTGAGGATAAGAATGGAATACAAGGCAGTAGTAAATGGAAGATAAAAGGAAAAAAATCATAAATCCTATACTGAGAAGGAAGAAAAGTTCCTATGGAAAGAATTTTGACTGCGAGGCTGATATAATGGGGAGTGAATGTTAACTGGGCATATATAATCTCAGGATTGCTTGCTATCCACGCACTAGAAAATATCTGATACATTCTAAACTTCTGGGTAATGTAAAACAATTATAATCATCATTATATACAGAGTATAATTTATATTTTTGTAATGTAACTATTATGCAAAATATAAAAGTATATACTTCTTTATTAAGTAAAGGTATAAACATAAATTTTACACTCTTTCCTCTATAGTAGTATTCCCAATAAGGCAAAAACATAAAAATATAAGTAAGCAATATTTAATCATAGGTAAAATGCAGCATACAATATACATACCACTAAAAACTCTTTTTTATCCACCATTTCATTGCCATCAGTGTCAAACATGTTGAAAGCTATTCTAAAACCTGCATGTGGTTCTGTCAGAAAAGCAGAAAATGGAAACTTATTTTAAAGTACAAAATAAATATTAGTGATAAAGTTACTCATTACACTGTTCAGAAAAACTTTAACTAAGAAATTAAAAGTAACATGTTACTATTAGTTAAATATAGTAAAAGTTACATTAAAATATACTTATTTCTGCTTCATTTATTTATTAGCATGCCTAATAACAGAATTGATAATATACTTTAAACGTGCTTCTGTAATACCTGTTGCATATCCTGAAAAATTTGACTACTTTCCTTCTAGAAATAAATATTTCTCTTTCTTATCCAAAGTCGTCAGTTTCTTTAAAAGGGAAATATAAACTCATCACATTTGAAATATTTTCAATATCTTTAACTACTTGAGTGACAGGAAAAATTAAAATATGACACAATGAACCAGTCTCAATTCTTGTGAAAATTAAAACTCAAATAATCTGTGAAAATGAATGTCAAACATAAGGGGTTAAATATTTGGGTTTAAACTTCTAGAGGTTATGAAAACAAAAATATAAAATAAAAGAGGATTGAATATGTAATTCCCAGTTCCTCCAACATATACGGGACAAATGCTTTTCTGAGGAAGACAAACTGTCACACACTACGAACTTTAATTTCATGAACCTTGTATGAGGCTTAATCTCTTTCCTCTTTTCAATTCTACAGCATAAAGAAGAAAACTTGAACAGAAGAAAACCTGAAAGTGTGTTTCAAAGAAGAGTTCAGTGTACATGCCTTTCTCAAAACACTGGACCTTTTCTTATGAGATGATTCATAAAAAGTTTAAAAAGGGAACCCTCACAGATAACACTTGCTATCAGATGTTGTGAAATCTTGAACCTGGCAAGAGAAGCATATAGTCCTACTTGCTTAACCAGTAACAGCTGTCTCTGAAAAATAACAGAAATGGAAACCAGTCCTTTATGCAAACTCATTTCCCGCATGCATTTTAGGAATCTAAACCTACTTTCATTACCATTTATTTCTTTGAGAGAGAAGTACAAATTTAAACCATCTCTAATAGCCAAGTTAAGCTTTTAAAAGATCTTAAAACACATACAGAAAGAAAAATCTTACAAGCACTGTTTAGAAGGGAAAATACAGTTAAAATAATAAAAGGTAAAAGAGAGACACTTATAAACAGGTAACAGATTGTGTAGCCCACTTCCTGCCAGCGCTCTGCATATTTTTCTTGGTTCTAATCTAAACAACATCCCATAATTTTTCGATTCCAATTCCTTAGAAGTTTCTATAGATGGGTCCTGAACTCCAAAGAACATTTCACAGCACCCAAAGATCCTAACCTTTCTGGAGTCAGCAAAAACCGCACCAAATATATATATAAGGGAACAGAGCAGTGAGGATAAATAAGACTGGAATCCAAGGCAGTAGTAAGTGGAAGAAAAAAGGAATAAAAATCATAAATTCTATACACATATATATATAAATTTTTTTTTTACCCCTACACCTTTATATTCTGGTCCCATCTCAATAAGTGGCTTTCCTAACAAACACTATTCTTATTCTTGCCTGTCACCCTGCTGGTTTATGTACTTATAACTTCTAATTTGCATCTGAAGTTATTCTGGCTAACAAGTTTACTTTTCAACAAGCCTTTGAGACAGTCCTTGGTACCCATTCTAATTGTCACAGTAGCAATCATCACTTATTAGACCTGCATCATTACTCTGGCTATCCAGACTGGATCAACCTCAGGTAGCCTTATTACCAAATATAATAATTATTCTTCAGCATTAATATTTTAATTTCATTTTAAGTTCAAGCAGGAAAAAAACACAAGAGAAATAAGACAATTTTGAAACAAAATGAATGTATGTACATATCCCCCACTCTCAAAACTTACTGTAACAGAATCAACGTAATATCATTCATTACTAAGTTAAAGATAACACAGTGGTGTGAATTTTCTAATCACAGAAGTTCAAGGTATTTTAAGACTTGTTCTAATGAGTTTTACTGATGTTTTTGTTTCCATACAGTTCCACAAATCCCAACAATTAGAAATTCCACTTAGCCAATGATCCTTCATTCATTCCTTTATTCAGTCATTCATTCACTATTTTTTGAGAGAGTATCATGTAGAAGATACTGTTCTTAATACAGAGATGGACAAAAACAACAAAATCTTTGCCATTATGAGCCTTGCATGCTAGTGTGGGGAGACAAACCATAGCATGTAAACCAGTAATACTTTCAAACTGTTTAGGTGCTATGAATAAAACATGGTAAAAAGATAAAAAGAAAGAGATGGGAGAGGGAGCTATTTAGAGAGGCTGATCAAGTCAGGATTCTCTAAGTCTTCACATATGAAAGGAAACCTGAATTATGTTTATTAGCATGTAGATTTTCAGGAAAAGTACTGGGGACATAGGGTGCAGAAAACATAAATCTCTGAGGTGGGAATTCAAGAAATAGGTTTGTGACTGGAGCACAGAGAACTGTAGCAGATGAAAAGAACTTGAACTGAAAACCTTAGCAAACACTTCATGTATTTCATAGAAATGCTGCTTATGAGAGGAAGAGAACAAAGTTTTCAGATGTGGATGATGGGTATGGTATTCCGATAGATTCACTAGTTAAGGGACTGATTCTCTCACATCAGTCTTGCAGAAAATGTGACACAAATGAACACAGTAGAAAATTTACAAATTATAACATGTCCTGACCTTTGGGGTCTCATGTAGATTAAAATCACAAGGACTGATGTATATTAAATTTGTAATTTATGAACATTTATTACAATGTCATAAGTTATAATATTTGTTTCTGTCTCTTGATAGTGCTATACTTAGCATTCTTCTGTGGCATTTAGACATGGGTTTTGCAGAATAGCATGTGTATACCTAAAGTGATTTTCAGTAGTAAGAGAATCTAAGATCTCTTTTCCAAAAATCTGATTAAAAAAGTAAATTGTGCCCAGATATAGATTTAATACATGTACTTACTTGTTAAAATACATAAAAGAAAAAGATATTCTGTGTATGAAATCACACCTAGAATAAAAATAGTATCAGTTACATTATGTATAAAGTGTTACTTTATCTACATATTTATCAAAATATTATTCCATAGCAATAAACACTATAAATAGAGTTTACAGTTTTAAAGCAGATGTTAAATGTTAAATATGTTTTAAATGAGAATTTTTATTATAAAACCACAGCAAAAGAAGCAACAACAATTTTACTTTGTTTCACATCCCTCTGTAGAAATCTATATAAAATTTTCATTAATGCTCTCAAATATGTTGCAAAACAAAATTATAATGTCTACTTATAGTTACAATTTTAAAATTTGTTGCTAGTTTTTAATGTATAAATCTAGCATAAAATAGAAAGATTGGAAATGGCTAATAAACACTGTAAAGTTCTTAATTACTTTTAGTAACATTAGAATAAAACATTCAGAACATTCCTACTTAGAAACTGATTTGATTTCTGTATTGCATTTAAAAAATAAAGATTCAAAGTTATCACATTTCCATTTAAAATTATCATTATTATTCTCAATGGACAATACTTCTTTTAAATGTACTCTAAGAAACTTTTATTTTAATTAAATGGCTTATACTCTCTGTACATTGCATCCTAAGTTCTCTGTAACCCCACAATTACAAACTTTAAAAGGAATATGTTAGAAGTAAGTAGAAATATACATTCTGTTACTTGAATTCTTGTTTTTGGAATATAACACCCCAAAATAAAATTAATGGTTTAATTGACTGAAGCTTCAAGTAAATATTGAGAAAATTAAAATCAGGAATATATGTTTCTACAATATTTATCTAGATATTAGATAGTTCTGATGTTTGGTAAAAGGGCATAAAAAGTCCTTAACCAGATCATGAACTTAAAAACACCATTGTATCTGATGGTCTTTCAGCCTACCCTCTTTGTTAAAGAACAAAGAGAAGAATCACTGTCAGGTAGTCTGTCAGAAACATGAAGGGAACGACCCAGGAGGCCCTGAAAGCATTCATTTCCTTCTTTTGTTTATACTAGAATTTTGTAACTTATAGACAGATAGTTCTGGTTGATTGCCATGAATGTTATGGGAGAAAGATTCTGGAATGGTCAATATATATAAAGATACAATACTTAGACTCCATAGGGATCCCTAAAAAATGGATAGGATAAGGAAATGGTCTTGCTGTCTCCATAATCCTGTCCCACTGACTGTTGTTCTAAATGACCTGGTAGAACACACAAGAGATGTTTGTTGGTATAAAAATTTTTTATAACAGCTATGAATCTTTTGATAGTTAACTTAAGTTTCCCTCAAGTGAAGGATTACTTAGTAGTGAGAGTCCTGCCGTGCGTATCATGGTAGGCACCTGTCTGTAGGACTACATGGTTATTGAAGTGGCTTAATCCACAGAAAAGGAAAAACAGAGTAAAATTCGTAACACAGTTTAACAAAAATTGTCAAAGAAAAGAGAAAATCTTGCTGAAGATGAACCACAGACTCTTAATGCTTTCCAATTACAAAAATAGAAAACTTTAAGACTTCTGCTTCAACTTATTTATGGTACCCAGGCTCAAGAAACAAAAATAAATGCTAAGCATGTAACAATGGTGTGATCTTTAGAAGCGAAAATTAAGAAAAATGCCAACTAGGTTTCTTCTGAACTCAATAAAAAAATTTTTAAGGGCAGTTCCTTAAAAACATTATAGTTGTTTAATTATCATCATGATATATAATAGTTGGCTGTTGTAATTAAGTCTATGTAATACATGTTTTCATAAATGCAATCATTAAAAAAGCTGTATAACATTTTCTTGCTTGGCAATATTTTAAGCAGATATATTTCTTTATTTTAAAATTAGTTTCCAATAACTCCAAAAATTTAGTTTTAACATTTCTTTGCCACTTAATCTCTATTAAAAAAAGGCAAGGCTCTCTGTACTTCTCTACTTCATCTAATCTAACCGTTCTAAAACTTTCAGGGACCATGCAATTACCTGATAATTTTATCAGTATGATATGGATATAGATATGTACTGTCCTACAGGGTAACCAATGGACACATGTACATGTAAGTATTTAAACTTAAAATTATTAAAATTAAATACAACTAAAAATTCAGTTCTTTAGTTTCAACAGCCACATTTGGTTACTCGCTACCATTTGAGACAGCACAAATATAGAACATTTCTATCATGTTGGCACTGAATAGATTCTCTCCCGTGAGGGGAAAAATGCAAATAGAATATAACATAAGGAGTATTAGAACATGCCTAAACCCAGAACTTCCAGATTAAATCCTTCCTCTCTTAACTAAAAAGAATTTCCTTCTTCTGTATATTACTTTTTCTCAGATTTGATCCAATTTGTCTTTTCCCATGAGATGTATTAAGGAAAATGTCTGAAATTCACCATACTTGCCTGACCCTTCTGAGCTTTGAAGTTTCCTGATCCTATCATCCCATTTGATTGGCAGTTGCTAAGACAACTTCCAAGGAAAAATTTCTAAGTGCTTTTTAAGACACATTGGCCTTAGTTTCTCAAAGTCTTTAAAACTCTATTTATGATAAGCCTACAATAAAAGATAAGGTGTCTCTTCCTTTAAGAGTCTGTGTGAACCCTTGGAAACAATGTGAATTTCTAATTCTACTTAAGTAAAATATATGAATTGTAACTATTCCTTTAAAGTATTTGTCTTCATGCTAAAGTATAATATTTTCAAACCAATATTGGTAAGGTTGATAAAAAATAAAAATACAGCTACTTATATAATTTTTAAAAACATTTTTATTTTGTATATTCCTATATTTGAGAATATAAAAGGGCATATTTCTAAGAAACTATTTTTAAGATTAAAAAGATTTTTGCTAATCAATTTTTTCTATAAAATACAAGAAGTACATTGTGAAAGAAAATTGTAAGAAAAATCATGTAATTTAATTGTCAGGAAAGTATGAATTAACACATTAACTTAGATAACATGAATACTAATAATAAGTACTGAAACAGGTGAATTTTACAGTGAGTGTTATCTTTAAGGAAACATGTTCAAATTAGGCTGCCAAAGGACACAGCCAATAAATTTTTCATGGTGATAAAGTTTAAGAATATCTACAATTACCTGGAAGTAAAATGGAAGAAAGAAAAACAGACATTTAGAAATCTAGCATTGAAAAATGTTTTCTTTGGTAAATGTAGCATATACTTTTTAATATGATAAAAACCAATTTTCAAAACTATTTAGTTACATTTTATTGTAACAGATACAAATAATATATATAAACAATAACATAGAAGCCACCCTTAATCACACTACCAAACAACAACATTAATATACAGAAATGTTAATGTTTTGGTGTCTTTTTGAGTTTTATAAAATTTATTTTAAGTGTGAGAAAATACGCATATATAAATAGTATATATAACACAGTGTCACTATTAAAACGGACAAGTACTAAGATTAGCTTACCTCTTTCTTTAAGGTTTCTAAATAGCTTTGATGATCCCTTCCAAACTGGTGGTGTTTCTGAGAGCATTTGATTTAACTCCTATGACAGAAGGTATTACTGATTAAATATTTAATTGTACATGACCCCCTGCCAAAAATCTACACTAAAAAACCTGAAACATGGCATTATTTATCCTATTCTATGTCTGTGGTTTTTGCAACCACACAACACAATATTTGCCCATAATTCAAACTAAAATAAATGATGAAGATACTACATTAAATTCTATTAGAGCTGCCCCAAATTTCAGATGTTTAACAACTGGATGTGCACATATAAGACAATCAAATTAAGATAAACAGTGGGTTTAAGTTCTGGAGTCAGTTATAAAGGAACAATTTTGTGAATGCCATAGAAAAAAGTGGGTTTCCTTATCAAGGTCAGAGATGATCACTTGGCTTCACATAATATCTCTTCTTTGTAGCACTTTTGGATTCAGAGGGTTTCTTATAGAGGAAGTAAAGGAACAAAGGATTGTGTTAGAAAGGAATGGAGAGTATTTTAATGGTGATTTAAAGAATGATGCCATTAAAGTGGAAAGACAGAGAAACTGAATTTTAACTCCAATATTCAGTAAAGAACTTCAACTGCTGCTGAGTCAACATTTAAAAAAAAAATCAAACTGTCACTGCTGGTGGGAGACTACTGAATAATTTAAACATTTGAATCACTGCTCTACTAAATCAATTTTTAATTTATTGTGTATAATATTAAAAATAACTTGTCAATTCTGAAGAGAAAAGAGGAATGATTATTTGGCGAAATAACAATATAATTTGAAATGAAAAAATTAGTCTGCTTAGAAAAACATTAAGCAAACACAAGGAACCACTGCTTTTTTCAGATCTGAGCCCTTCTACTCAAAGTATGGTTCCCTAACAGTCTGAGCATCACTCAGGAGCTTGTGAGAAACGCAGAATCTCAGTTGCCATCCTAGACCTACTGAATCACAATTTGCATTTTTAACAAGATCTCCGGGTGATTTTTTATGCACATTCAAGTTTGAGGAGCACTTCAGACTAACTCTTCCTGACACAGTTGTATGTAAAAATGATTTGTGACATTTATATACTATATATATATATATATATATATTTTAGTTGCAAAGTCAAGCTAGTGAGAAAATAAAAGAAATTCCTAAGATGCCAAAGACAGGAACAGCATCTTTAGAGTACTTATGGACACCTTAAAGTCTATTTGTGGATTCTTGTATTCATTTCCTCCATGGTGCTATATGTGCACTATAGGTAACAGATGCCACCAGGTGATCAGTAGTGTCTGATAGGGCAGCAATGGCATAGAGATAAGAACTCAGGTATGATCAGCAATGAGAAGCTGGGTATTTACTATTTAAACAACAGTAAACTCAAATATTTTTGTTGGAGTAAGAGATTTAATAAAACATTTTAAATACATCTGGTATAACTCACCCAAAGTCACACAGCTAGTAAATGACACAGCCAGATCTTTACTGACTCCAAGCACTTTCTGTAATCATCTAATGTTCCCCGATCTAGATCAAACAATCAACACACTGATCTCTGTAAACTTAAATGATTTTAAAAATTTATTAAAATCTTTATATTTCCACTCATGCTGGGAATCTCTCTTCCCTCTCCCAGTACCCATCTTGGTCTCTTATATGTAGTAGTACTGTATAATAAAGAATTTGGCCTTTGTTCCTGGTTCCTAGGAAGGAGACTCTAAATCCTTGGATCACCTGAGGACTCAGGAAGGAGACTAGTCACCAAAAAAACAACTGTGATTAGAGAATTGGGGCTTTGAGCCAGTCCAACCTCTGGGAAGAGAAGGGGTTTAATCACATGGCCAATAATTCAATTATCATGTCCACATAATGAAACCCCATGAAAATGAAAATTCTGGACATCAAGCTCAGTGGAGGCTTCAGGTTGATGAACACACTGGTATGCTGAGTGACACACCCTGATTCCAAAGGGCAAAGAAGTTGTGTGTGCAGGACTCTCCCAGACCTTGCCTTCTGTCTCTTCAGTTGAATGGTCTTAATTTCTACCCTTTATAATAAAACCACAATCATAACTACAAAATTTTTTGAGTTCTATGAGTCATTTTAGCAAATTACTAAATTCTGGCAACTTCCCAGATTTGTAGACAGGTCAGAATGTAGGTGGCCTGGAGCCTCTCAAACTAGTGGTAACCTGAAATTAGAGCAGTTTGTTAAGCACTATGCCCTTAATCCTGTGGAATCTGATACTAACTCCGGATGGTTAGTGTCAGAATTATATTGTAGGTACAAAATTAGTATTTGCTGAATTAAATTTGGTTTCCTAGAACAACAGCTTCCTTTTAAAGAATTTATACAATTTTCTTTAGTAGAATTTTAAAAATTATATAGTTAATACATATGTAGAAAAATTAGCCAAGTACAGAAAAGAAAAACTAATTGCAATTCAGAGTTTACAAAATTAAGTTTTAAACCAAATAAATTTTATTTAACATACTTTAAGTCTAATTATCTAGCTAGGCATACTTATATATATTTCTGCTGTTGTTGCAAATATTAAAACACCTCTAATACTGTTTTGTAACTTACCCCTTGCACTTAATATATATTGCATGAGCATATTTTCCTGTCAAATATTTTTCATTTTTATTATAATAGCCTCACAGCTGTTGTCTATAACAGCAGTTCTGAAATGTAACACTTCACATTCTTAAAAAAATTATCAACCCCAAAGAGATACTGTTTATATGGGTTATGTCTATTAAGATTTCATTTATTTACAAATAAAAACAGGAGATCCAGAACCTCAATGTGATGCTTGACCAAATGGACTTAACTGATACTTACAGAACACTCCACCCAACAACCACGGAATATACATTCTACTCATTACCACATGGAAGGTACTCTAAGATCGATCACATCCTCGGCCATAAATCAGGCATGAACAAATTCCATAAGACTGAAATTCTACCATGCACCTTCTCAGACCACAGTGGAATAAAAATAAATATCAACACCAACAAAGTTCCCCCAAAACCCACAAAGATATGGACATTAAATAGCATGATGGTGAACAACTCCTGGGTCAACATGGATATCAAAACAGAGATTAAAAGGTATCTGGAAACAAATGAAAATGAAGAAACATCTTACCAAAACCTCTGGGATTCCATGAAAGCAGTACTAAGAGGCAAACTCATATCTCTATGAACACACAAGAAGAAAATGGAAAGGTCACAAGTTAACAGCCTAACATATCACCTAAGCTAGAAAAGCAAGACCACCAAAGCTAGAAAAGCAAGACCACCAAAGCCCTAAATTCAACAGAAAAATCCAGATCACCAAAATAAAAGCCCAAATTTGGGACATATAAGACAAAATCAAAATACAAAAAAAAAGAAATCAATGAAACCAAAAGCTGGTTCTTTAAAAGAATAAACAAGACTGACCCGTAGCTAGACTGGCCAAGAAAAAAAAGAGAAAAAGCTCAAATAAATACAATCAGAAATGCAACAGATGAAATCACAACTGACCCCAAAGAAAAACAAAAGATTATCAGAGATTACAATGTACACCTGTATAGAAACAAACTTGAAAACCTAAATGAAATGGAAGACTTACTGACATCACACAACCTCCCCAGGTTGAAACAGGAGAAATTAAGACCCTAAATAGACCGATAACAACCCAGGAAATCAACTATGTCATAAGAAAATTACCTACAAAAAAAAAAAAAACAACCCTAGACCAGATAGCTCTCCAACAGAATTCTGCAAAACATACAAGGAGGAGCTGATACCAATCCTATTGAAAGTATTCCAGGCAATCAAAAAAGAAAGAACTCTCTTCAAATCATTTTATGAAGCTAACATCACACTGATACCCAAACTGGGTAAAGATCCAACAAAGAAAGAGAACTACAAGCCAATATCCTTGATGAACAGAGATGCTAAAATTCTCAGCAAGATTCTAGCAAACCGGATCCAACAACAGATCTCAAAAATCATCTACCATGACCAAGTAGGCTTCATCCCTGGATGCAGGGCTGGTTCAACATCCACAAGACCATAAATGAACATAATTAAATACATCAACAGATGTAAAGTCAAAAACTACATGATTGTATCATTAGAAGCAGAAAAAGCTTTTGATAAAATCCAGCATCCATTCTTGATAAAAACCCTCAAACATCTAGGCACTCACATACATATAAATATATACACACAGGTACATATGTAATTTGTGTATTTGCACACATATATATACCAAGAGCTTTAACTTACCTGTTTAGAAAGTGACTTCCATGTTTTAGCAACTAAAATACACAAATATAAAATAATTAGACAATAAATACTCCATATAATAATGTATATCCACATTTACTAACCATCTAAAACCATAACTCATAACCAAGCTTTATGTCCAAAAGATTCGGATCTAAGATATGATCTTATTTATGTTATCTATTTACTTTATACACTATTTATAATAAATATCAGTAGAATAGGAAACAGTTTTCCATAATATATCTTAACTTGGAGCTCTATAGATTAATAAGTTAATTTATTCCATGTTAAATATCTTATTAACATACTAAGTATTTTGCTTAAAAGCAAAAATAATGTTTATAAAATATTAATACTAGAATATAAAATATTCACATAGAGAAATTATACTTTAAGGTGTTTATGACAGTACAATTAGTGAAGGATGGGAGCAAAGAGGAAAAGAGATGAAAGAGAGAGCAGGTAAAATGAGAGGAAAACTCTTGTCCTGTTTCATTTTTCTTCCCTACAACTATTCAGGAAGCATCTATGGAACAAGAGTGATATAGCAGGATAAAATATCTGGGATCACTCTTTTTTTTCCTCATTCCTCCTCACACACTCAAAGATCTCAAACACCATAAATCTTATAATGTTGGAACAAATGTGCAGTCAATATTGCTCTTTGCTTTGCCCATATTTGAACACAGTAAATATCTAATGCCTACAAAGAATTATCTCCAGGTTTATATATGACTAAGTCCTATTACATAGCTGCATTAGAAAACTGGTAAATATTAATCATTTTAGCTATAACAATGACAACCAATATTTTTTCTATGTGACACTGGGGCTACTTCTGTATACAATATATCAAATTCAATATTACAAAAAAGCCATTTTTTGTTATATAACTTTTCCTTTTTTAGACAATAACTCATTTTAAGATAAAAAAAGAATATGTTTCTAAAGATAGATTTCTTCTCTATGAGCAACAACATCCTTTCTCTATGCAAGATAGTTTATACAAATGTAATAAAGTGATTAGAATCATAGGACTACAAATTAGAATTTAGCATGTAACCTTAACTATGATACTGTATACATTCATTTCACAAAGATCCTTGTAACAATAAACATAACAATGTAAATAATATTTATTATTCTGCTGCTCTTGAAAGTAGTAAGCAGTAAGAAAAGAAGTAAGAAAAGTAGAAAAAGAAATGGTACAAAACTACATGCACGTGCTCTTATGCAATGTTCAGACACTAATCAAAAGAGGAAGTTAGACATACTCTTGAGTTTTGTAGGGTTTATAAGATTTCCATGGTAAATTATTCACAAAAGACATATTCATTCTGGCGGAAATGTCACCGTATTCAATATTATTAGCTTTTTTAATAAAGACTAAAGAGCCATTAAGACTGTTCTTCAAAGGATTTTCTGACTTTCTAAATTCCTTATTTCAAATGAAGTTACTGCATATATAAATATAACTTGGGTGGAGGGGGACTTCAATTCCATTGAAAATATTTTATTTCTTAAGTTGTGGGTTGATGTTCATTATAATACTTTTTTCTATGTCTCAAATATTTAACAATATATTTTAAATATCTAAATCAAAATAACTGGTGATGCTATATAAAAATAATCAATTACTGATTTTAGTTCTAGAAGGGAAGGTTATCTATTAAATTCTATGCAAGTAAGTAAAATGAGAAATTTTCCAGTCTTCAAAAACAAAATTATAATCAACAATCAGATACAGATCTGGACATTTATTTGACAATTATTATGCATATATTTATACAGCATACCATTTTTTCCTGTTGACTGTCATCATAAATTATGTAAGATATTTATGTATTTATTTATTATTATTATTATTATTTTTTGAGTTGGAGTCTCACTCTGTCACCCAGACTGGAGTGCAGTGGCTGCTCCCAGCCACCGCAGCCTCAACTTGCTGGGCTCCGGCGATCCTTCTGCCTCAGCCTTCCAAGTAGCTGGAACTACAGGTGCGCGTTACCACGCCCAGCTAATTTTTGATTTACTATAGAGATGAGGTCTCGCCAAGTTGCCCAGGCAGGTCTCAAACCCGCAGGCTCAGGCAGTCCACTCACCTCAGCCTCCCAAAGCGCGGGATTACAGGCTGAGTCACCAAATCATGGTTATGAATGCAGATGATAATAATACGATGACAGATATCAATATATTAAATGTTTACTGTGTGTCAGGTGCTATACTAAGCACAACTGATTCAATCCTCAAAAAAAATTCATGAGGCTATTACTATTTTAATAAACGAGGATACAAAATATTAAATAAATTAATCAAGCTTTCAAAGCTAAGTAAGTACTAAGGTTTAAACACAAGCCTGTCTAATTTCACTATGCTATTTTTCTTTTTTTTTTTTGAGTTGGAGTCTCACTCTGTCACCCAGACTGGAGTGCAGTGGCCGCTCCCGGCCACCGCAGCCTCGACTTGCTGGGCTCCAGCAATCCTTCTGCCTCAGCCTTTGGAGTAGCTGGAATTACAGGCGTGCGCTACCATGCCCGGCTAATTTTTTGATTTACTATAGAGATGAGGTCTCGCCAAGTTGCCCAAGCGGGTCTCGAACCCGCGAGCTTAAGCAATCCACTCACTTCAGCCTCCCAAAGCATGGGATTACAGGCTGAGCCACTGAGCTGGCCACTATTTTTCTTATGTATCAGATTTAATATTCGGTTCATGAAGAATTTTTCAACTCTATTTCTTCTTAAAACCCCACATTTTCTTTTCTTCTTTTTTTTTCAAGACAGGGTCTAACTCCGTCATCCAGGCTGGACTGCAGTGGCACAATCCTGGCTCCCTGCAGCCTCAATTTCCTGGACTCACATGTAGAACAGATATAGGCAGAATTCTTGTCCAGACCCAACTTCAAAGCCAGTTCTCTGAAGTGTTCTGTTCAGGTTCAATGTAAAAGAAGGAATAGGCAGAACACCAGTCTTTTATAAAGAATACAAAAGTAAGGTGGTACATACTGAGAAAGAGAGCAACTGAGAGAGTTCCTGAAAAACGGAGAGATACAAGTAAGAGTTTACAAAAAAAAAAAATGCTAGTCTATAACACCGTACAGCATGTCTTGTGAAATACCACATTATTCAGTTAGTTGTTCTATAAAATTTATACTGTTCCATATTTTACAAACTACAGATAAGAAAATAGTTTTGCCAATAGTGGGAAACTGCCAGGGAAGGGAGGGGCACATCTCATCAACAAGGGTGCCTGCATAATGAACATTTGTATACCTAACCCTGAACTGGACCCCACATCTTTAAAATAAAATTAAATTAAAAATTTTAAAAGAAGTTTATAAAATTATTAAGATGATTTAAAAAATATACTTACATTTGGGCTCATCTGTTGTAACAGCCAAAATAAAATCATATGGAGTCATGAATAACTGCCCTTCACATTCTATAGAAGCAAATAAACGAAATCGCCTCTCCCGAGATGTAGCATAGAGGTCCAAGTCTTCAATGTCTGTTCTGCCAATAGCAACCTAAAGTTAAGAAAGCAAATAAATTGGAACTATGTGAATTAACACCTCCTTCTAGGAGATAAATGTTTTTAATGATGTTGAAAGAAAACTAACAGAGTAAATGAAAAAGTGTGAAAATATTGCATCTTCTGGATTAGAACAGACTGGTCAAACAAAACTTTTTTGTACATACTATCAAACTGCCTCTAGAGAGTTTACAGCAACTTACATGACTATTGACAAAATGCATAAATTATATTTTCACATATTCCATTGAAAATTATTTCATATTAGAAAAAAAATTTAACTATCTACTATCTTGAGAAGCCATAACAAAAGCAATCCATAGGAACTTTCAGCAAGGAGACTACATTTTTTATTTCTAAGTTACACTCTATTAAATAAAAAGCCAGGCAAATGATTAATCTTTTCCACCATTCTGAAGACTAAGACATTTCAAAACATTATACTATACAAGTAGATACATTAAAAACTAAAAGAAGGTTTCACTCACAATGTTTAATCGTGTGTAAGAAATGATTTCTTTTAAGGAATATACAATTTATATGGAAGGACAAACTACTAGTGGGAGAGACAAAAGGTACGAACAGAGAAAAATAATGAGTCAAGTACAAGTAAACAGAAGAAAAGCACTGTAAGTTGAGGTTAACAAGAAGGCTCAGGAAGAAGAAAATATAAATTTTAATGTCAGGAAAAGATATGAACATCAAGGCTTATATAGCATATTTGAAACATGGTAATATCTTCCTGGAGCAAAGGACTTGCATTGATGAAAATGTGTAGGTAAATATGGCAAGTTAATAATGACTCTGAATGCCAGACTAAAGCACTGGAGTTTAATATCACAGAAAACAAGTGGTTTTAGGAGTTTCTGAAGAGAAGCAATGACACAAAGAAAATGGTGTTGTTTTAGAAAGATAAAGCTACCTAATACCAGAGATAAGTTGGCTAAGCAGTATTTGGTAACAACTGCTCGGGTGCGCCATGGGTGAGACATGAGACACCAGACAACTCAATGCAATCGTCTCCTGAATCTCAGGATCAGACTACCATCTTACTCCCCTTGAACACGTATATCCTAGGGGTCTCTTATTCCTCTCAGGGCAGGGAAACTGTGACCAGTTTACTTTTCTGCCTTTTTCTTGCTGAGCCATTTCCCTGGTCCTAGTAAACCCCAGTGAATAGTGATTTATCTCCGTTTCACTCAACACCATTCAGCCTGGAACTCCCATTTTTTTTGCACCATAATCGGAAGCCACAGCCTTAGACTAACAGATCAGAACCACAATATTTTGCCGACAACATTTACATGTGGTATTACCCATACGGACTTGAGCTGTGACTTCTGCCTCTACATGGTGCTGCCATTACTGCTCCTGAGGTGCCTGTGTTTTCTCACCAGACTCTCCTTCCTTAAGTATGATCTATAAGGTCCCCCGCATGCCAAACTTGTCTGACCACTGCAGCTGGGAATGTGATCTACCTTCTATGAGCTAATACTGACAACTCCCCCTTCTCCTTTACTTCTACTATCAATTAACGAAGGCTCTAGTCCCTACTTTAATTTCTCACATCCATCCACTGCCACCACTCATTACTACTTCTCTATAGTTTTACAGTGACTGCCTAACTCTGATTTCCATTCTATACTGAAGTGAGGGAAAACAAGCAGAAGTGTTAGAATAGTTTGCATTCTTTAACCATCTGAGTAAGGGAATGGGGCGAAATCTCACCAAGTAGAGCTAAAGGTTTCTATTAAAACTCCACTGTATGAATTCTACCCCTTGTTGCTTCAGCAATAGAATCTATCACTTCTGATAAGGTATTTATTAGGTGACGCCTATATTTCTATTTAGCACCAACTTAAAAGAAGGTCTGAGGAAGAGTTTGGGAATGGTCTGTGCCTCAAACAAAAAAATTATATCCCAAAGGAGAAAAATACGATTTATACTACAAAAGAGAGTTATAACCAGAGCCTGGTGCTTAAAAGAGCTTCCTGGTACTGCCGACTTGTTGCTTCCTCCATTGTCTCTGCTCAATTTAGTATAATACATCACACAGTCTAATAAATCACACTGGCACTGCTCAAATTAAACACTGGTAAAAAGTGAAGAACAATTCCCCCATGATATCCCGGTAAACTGGCCTGAACCCAGAATAGCCTACTTATCATCAACTAGGAGGACTGGGCTCATCTGGTTGAAGAATGGGATAGGATGCAGAGCAGAACAGGAAATCATTACTTGGGTCAGTTTTAATATTCTCTATTGTCTTCTATTGATTTATTTGTCACTTTCTACTCAAATGCCACGCCACTTTAATTACTTGATCTTTTGAGTATGTTCTGACGTTAGGTAAAGCAATACTCTATCTTATTGTCAATCATTTAAAAATATTTATGATGACTGATACTCAATTTTCTTTTCTAGGTAAACATTAAAATCAATGTGTCAAATTCTATTTTAAAAATCCTACTGGTATTTTCTTTGGAATGATATTGAATTTTGGTTTAATTTGGGGAGACCGGACAGTCTCAATACTGATTTTTCCAACCTGGGAACACAGGTGTCTACTTTTCAAGTTTCAGCTATGTTATTCAGTAAAGTTTTGCAGTATTCTTCATATAAGTTTCAAATATTTTAAAGTTTTTAAACATTTTAAGGTTTATCTGTGCTATGGTTTGGATATTTGGTCCCTCCAAATTTCATGCTGAAATTTGATCACTAATGTTGGAGGAGGAGCCTAGTTAGGGGGTGTTTGGGTCATGGGGGTAATTCCCACATGAATGGCTTAGTGCTACCCTTTTGTAATGAATTCTCACTATATTAGTGTCCCGAGAACTGACTGCTAGAAAGAACCTTGCACTTCCCTTGCCCTCTCTCTTCTGCCCTTCCTCTTGTTATGTAATGCCTGCTCCCTTCTACCATACTCCACAAGCAAAAGCTTCCTGAGGCCCTTACCAGAGGCAGATGCCGAGGCCATGCTTCTGGTACAGCCTGTAGAACCATGAGCCAAACAAACCTCTTTTCTTTATAAATTACCCAGCCTCAGGTATTCCTTATTATAGCTACCAAAAAACAGGCTAAGACACTATGAAAACTGAATTGGAAATGGGACCTATTATTCCCGTTATATTTTCAACTGGTTATTTCTAAAGTATGGAAAAGCTGCTAATTTTATTATCCTTGCTTTGTATCCAACTACCTTATTAAATTCCTTCTTTAATTTAAATAACTTTTTCTCAAATTTTATAAGTAGATAATCATAAATGATTTCAAAATAGTCATGGTTGTAGCCTTTTCTTCCCAGTATTTAAACTACATTTTCATTTCCTTAATTGCTAGAGGTCTAGGTCTATAAAAATGATGTTGAATATTTTAAGCAATATTAAGCATTCTTGACTTGTTCTATGTTTTGAAGAGAATGCTTCTAATGAATTTCCAATAGAAGCAATATTTGCTGTTAATTTTTATAATTATCCTCTACTTTATATCAAGGATGGGTATTTACCTGGTCTCCTCTGTTCACTGAAAATCAGTTTAGAGTTAGAATGGTCCTTAGAGATCAGTTGGTTTTCTTGTTTCTTCACCTTTTTACCAGAATAGAAACATAAATTATCAGTCCCCCAAAAAAATTTAAAATGAGGTGGGCAAGTAGAAGCATAAATAGAAATCTCCAAACAAAAACTAAAACTGTATTAGAGTTTTTATTATTTAAATTATCTTTTAATTATGCATAGCTTTCAAGATGAATATTTAATAATCTCTAATGTGCTAATGCAAATTAATTAATTAATTCATTCATTCCACAGATACTTGGTATGTCTATTATATACAAATGAATTAATTATAATGTAATTAGTCAATCAGAAGATTACTTATATAATCTAAAACTGCTTTAGGGAGAAATACAAATAAATAAGCTTGCTTTAATCATGTTCTGCCTACATACGCCTAAGAGTCCATATGCTTATTTCTCTGTAGTTTATCAACAGACTGTTTTCTTAGTGAATGATCTAATGATACAAGACGCAGAATTTAATAATTTTTTACTGTGATACAGTTCTACACGTTAAACTTAGTGTACAGGAGTCTTCTTGTCAATCTTGCCTGCCTACAAATAACAATGATCTTATATCATGTTACTGTTCTGGGTCTATTAAAAAACAAATACAGTCATTTCTCTGGAGCACATTAAATCTGTGATTAAGTGATCAGAGGTAATCCTTATATCATAAGAACAGGTTAATTCAAGTATACCTGTGTGAGATGGGACCCCAAAAATCCAGGATGTATTTATTAAAAATTGTGTGCTTATTTTTTTTAAGATTGAAGAATATAGTTTATTTAGAAAGCAGATTGGAGAAAGAGAGTTTATTTAAAGAGTAAATTCGAGAGGGAGAAAGAAAGAAAGAGGAGATTCACCTTCCCAAGGCAGGTAAGGGGGCCAAAGCCAGGAAGCATGGTGACAGCCACAGCTCAAAGAGCACATGGCCACATCAGAGTCTAGTAAGGCAGTGGCCATGTATTTAGTCTTACATGTTTAAACTTCAGTCACCTTCAAAGTTCTCTCCCTTTGATGCGATAGACCTATCACTTTTTCCACTGTTCAGAACAGTTTGTGACCTCATTAATTCTGATGCCTGTTAGTGCTTCTGCTGTTTTTCGTTTCACCTCTTCCACATCAGCAAAACATTTCCCTTTGAGGGCTTTTTTTATAAGGAAACAAAAAAAAAAGTCGCTTGGGGCGAAATCAGGTAACTAGAAAGCGTGGAGCACAGGGGTCATGCTGTTTTTTGGTCAAAAACTGCTGAACACTCAGTGCAATGTGGGCAGGTGCGCTCGTAAATCATCCATCATGAAATGGGCAAACATGCTGAAAGAATCGCCAAAGAGAAAAAAAAATTCACCGAAGCCAAACACAGCCTTCTCATACAACACTCACTGGTACATGATGCCTATGGGTTCCTAGAATACTTACCTAGCGGGAAAAGCTGGTACTCAAGGAGCCTGCCCTCTAAAATATAATTCTTTTTTTTTTTTTTTTTTGAGGATCCACCACTGTATTCACTGGCTAATATACTTTATTTCAAATATACTTTTGCTGACTGAATTCAATACACCTTTTAAAAAGCTACTTTCTAAATTCTAAAATCAACTTAAGCATCTTTCATTAATATGTATTACTTTAAGATATGATACTTTGCACCACAAGTTGTCAATTTAGTAAAAACTCACCAATAAGTATAATGTACCAAAGATCAATGGAAAAGCTAACATGAAAGCCAATAAACAAAGAACTGAGTATCACATGTTCTCACTCATAAGCAGACCCTGAACAACTATTGTAATACTATAAGAAAGGGACTGGCAGTAGTGGAAAATTGCCGGGGGAGGGCCGGGATGGCATTGGCATTAGTGGGAAACTGTCAGGGGAGGGGGAGTAATACCTCATCAACAAGGGTACCTGCTAATAAATATTTGTATAACTAACCCTGAATTGTTCCCCACATATGTAAAATTAAAAATTAAAAAAAGAAAGCCAAGAAACCTGAATTATATTCATTTAGTTAAAACATTAATTGCTAAAATGAAAATCATTATTATCAACTCAATATTACATACTTTGAAAAGATGCCTTTCAAAAGTGGTAACATATGAGAAGATCATTTGTGAACTCTGTAAAGAATCTTTAAGGAGTTATAGAAGAAAGAAGGTACATAAGAAAAAATTCTTCATGTCTATAGGTGACAGTGAAACTAATAAACACATACTCAGGAAGTTGAAGAAGTGATAGTTTAAACTGTTAAGAAATATTAAAGAAAAAACCCTTATGCTTATAATGGCTGCAAAGAGAAATAGAGTTTATGTGAGAAGCTGGATGGTAGAAATACAGATAGTTGAAGACTGAACTATCTTAGCTTCTAGGAAATCATCTTTATGAAGGAAACACAACACAAAATTTCCACGTTCCGTCTTTCCTGAAGATGCCTCTCTGTTTTTTTCTTTTTTAGAAATGGGGTTAATGCTCTATTACATGAAATCCTTTCTCTTCATGTACTCCTTTCTTTGCTTGGAAGTATTCTGGGGTTAAACCAGGAGACCTACCTACTGAGGAAGCTCTTAACTGCAGAAAGACTGAAACATACATTTTTGTTTGATAATAAACAGCAAAGCCCAGCCATGGAGGTTATCTTATTATATCTTATCTTATTAAAGCTTATTAATTTTTAAAATTTGCTGTAATTAAAAATTATTACAGACGGAATATAATTAATGTTGTTTGAACCCTGAACTCTTGTTTTTGTATCAGCTTTTGAAACTAATCCAGTTCCAAGGTGGAGGTAACCAAATACTCTCGGGACAGAGATTTTGGTGTCACCTGTCCTGTTCTGGAAACAGGAACTGAGTTCCTGATTTGCTCTCTATCCTCAGAACCAACCTGTCCCTGATTTCCCCATTTCAGTACCTGGGTTCCTACCTGTCAACCTCTGCATGACACGACTTCCTGATAACTTGAGAGGTTCTCCCTGGAAATGTAGTATATGCTTACCTGCCCAATCCAGTGCTTGGGGTTAGGCCGGCACTTACCAGGTCTCCATAATGCTTCTTTCTAGGATGTTAGCGTACTCTGCTAGTTAACAGCACATTCAATGGTTATTTACTGCTAGAACTTCATGAAGTCAACTAAGCTAATACTAACCAAAATCTAGGCCTAACCTGTTGACAGAAACAAGAACAAATCCAATATCCATCTGTGCTTAGGATGAGTTCTTAAAACTGTAACGCTTTTTGAGCTATGGCCAGCTCCGGGAGTACTTTAGATCTGCTTCCGGTTCTCTGCTTACCTTTGCAATGTCTCTGGAGGTGAGCTCCAATACCTTTCCAGTTATTGGCAGGAAGATGAATCTATGGCTCCACATCAAAAGGAGTATGTACTCTTTTACTCAGACTTTCAGGAAGGTCACCTGCCAGAAAACTTCTGCCACAATCTCTCTACTGTATAAGCTACTGCTCCAAGTCAATCCAAATTAATCACAACCCATGTGATGATATATCTTAGACTGACAACACAATTTCTCTGAGAGTCAACACTGTACCTTGGCTAAATCTTAGTTTATATACTCCTATTATGTCACTTGTACTTCTTTCCTACATTCACACTGGGTTACAATAGTCTGTTTGCTTTGTTTTTCTAAATTTGGCAAAATGCTTCTGTAACTCTGACCTTTCCTCAAAACACTGCAGTAAGATTGCAAAAACATTTGCATCCGGTCCTGTGTCCTTAAATGTTGAGAGATGTTAGTTGTAAGCATGTTTTTGCTCCACCTCCACAGACCTACCCGCATTAACTAATTACAAATAGTAATTGCTATTACTGCTCTATAGCTTAATTTATAAAACTTGGATTCAGCCATCTATAGGTAGTAAGATCATAATCTTCAAATTTTTACTCTATAATTATAAAACTGAGTTATTCCTAAATTAAATATAGTGATAAACTGCTATAATCAAAATATTCATAAAATTAACCAAAAATTCGAAATCTAAAATCTAAGTGACAGAAACAAAATATAAAATTGCCTCTAAATACATACTTATAGTTTTAAATTCTAACAACTTCATTCATGTCATTAATATAGTGAAATTCACTCTGAAATAAAATATTATCATCAAACTTCAAAATAATGAAACTACAGCATGTATGATTTTGACAAATATTACCTATTAAATGTAACACAATTACAATTTCTTGGCTTCAGGGGGTATATTTTAACTAGATACATTAAAATTTTTATAGTGCTTTTTTCACAGAACAAGAAAATATATACATCATAAGTTTAAGGAAAAGTATCACTGCAGTATTTTTACATGTGGCAGATATTAAAATGGAATTTTTCACATTAAAAATATCTTGCAAGATTTCTGCTAAAAACTGCCCAAGCATATACCTCAGAGTTGGCACATAAATTATCTTATCTGTGCGCAAGGAAACACAGTAGAAAGGTGAAATCACAGAAACCTAGGGCTAGAGAATTTCAATTTCCCTTTTCATATTATTTCCTTCTAGGAAATTGTACCTTACACCTTCAAAGAAATTATTTTATGGGAATTGCTTGACAACCTTTTCACATTTGCTAAAAATATTTAAGGGAATAGTCCTTCTAGCTCTAGACAGCTCTATTTCTTCTGTTTTACTGAGAAATTGTGAGCTACATTCTAGATCTTTAATTTTTTTCTTACTTATAAACATGGAATATTTATGTGGGTATAAAATAATTTACATAATTTACTCATAAAAATAAACAATGATAATTTTCAGGTAACTGTAAATCCTCTTAAGTCATGCTGACAGAAGATGAGATACATAAGAAGAGGTAGAAATGATAAAAGCTGCATTTTTTAATTATCTCATCTTTCCAAGAGAAATAAAAATACTGTGTCAATACAGTTATCTTCCCTGGAATTTCCAAACTCAGACCTTTGCATCTAGTACTTAGAAGTTACATCTTAAAGTAGTGAAACTAGGGCCTTGAGGCAACAGAGTACATCATTATCCTTCCCATGAATAACAGAAAGCAAAGGTTCACTGCTAAGGCACAGGCTCATGTTACTTCAGGTCAGCAATTTGAAAATTTACTCTGTGGTAAGATCTGATTTTCCCAGGGAGGCAAGATTAAATGCCAGATAAATGATTCACTACTTGACAATTAGAGAAACTGATGCCTACAAGCTGATAGAACCCTAAAAAGGTAACTTGAAACAATTATATCAATTATCTAAACACTGCATAATGCATTACCTTTTAGCATCCAAGAAAAAGAAAAATGAGAAAAAAGGAAAAATAAAAACCACTTGAATTAACCAAAATTATTTAGATTATTCAACCTTATTGTTTTCTTGAAAGAACATTTGTTCCGTACTAAATTCAAATCAGTACTACATTTTGTAAAATAAAGAGATTTTAAAACATGTTTAATTTCATATAGGAAATTAAGCAATTGGTACTAGGACTTATCCAATGTTGACAACTATAGCAGCATTTTTATAAAACATTAAAGAGCAAATAATCTTTTAAATGTACATTTTTATTTTATATTATTTGGGCAAGAATCATATGGGACTTGCATTAAGAGTCTATTCAAGTAGCTTAAAACGATGTTCTGGGAACTGTTACATTTGGCTTTGTCATATGGCTTCAGGCTTATTTAAAGGTATTTAAGAAGATAAAAGAGGTAACATTCTCTTTGCTTGCTGGGTGGTCGAAAGGTTAAACATCAAATTTCCAGTGTGGGAAAATCCCAAAGTACTCTAGGTGAAATGTTTTGATGCTTAGTAAATGTGTGGATATGGAAATACATACAGCTAAAGAGAAGCCAGAATTTCCCTGAGATCAATTTTTTTTAAAAGGTTGCTTGATAAAGCAACTGATCATGTATGATTCTGAAGTCTCTACTTGTAGAAGGATAGCTGCCAGATGCTAGGAAGGGCTGCAGCAGGGGGGATGAAGAGAAGTTGGTTAATGGGCACAAACCTACAGTTAGATAGAAGAAATAAGTTA
Organism: Carlito syrichta; assembly: GCF_000164805.1. NCBI lineage: Eukaryota > Metazoa > Chordata > Mammalia > Primates > Tarsiidae > Carlito > Carlito syrichta. The sequence goes on from NW_007249242.1 coordinate 207,655, forward strand.
TAGTGTCCAACAGAACAGGAGGTGTCTACAGCTAACAATATTTACATTTCAAACTAGCTAGAAGACTTAAAATGTTTCCAATACAAAGAAATGATAAATGTTCAAGGTGACGGATATCCTAAATACCCTGATTTGATCATTATACATTGTACTCATGTATCAAAAATCACATGTACTCCCTAAATGTAATTGTATAAATTTTAAAAATACAAACATAAAAAAAGTCTCTTATTTATATTATTATGGTGGCTGATATTACAGAGTTCTTTACAAGTTTGTAAACTTCCACATGTATCATCCCATTATTTGATATATTTGGGATACAAGTGAAAGTACTGTTCTAAGGAGGCACAGTGGTTTAGCATATAGCTTGCATCTTTTCTTGCCTATTCAAGGACTTTGCTTCAGAAATACCTCCATTACCCTGCCAACCTCACTATTTTTCCTACTCTATTGAATACTTCCCTTCAGCATACACACATGCCGCTAATCCTCCCATTTTAAAAAGCTTTGGATCCCACTCCTCCATCTAGCTACCTTTGTCCCTCCTCCCTGACATTTCTCTCCTACCCTTTACAGCAAGACCACTAGAGAGAGATGTCTACATTTCCTCTCACTCTCTTTTGAACTTACTTTAGGGGGCCTTCCCCTCCACCACTCCAGTAAAACTACTTGTCAAGGTCATCAATGAACTCCCTGTTGCTAAGTCCAAAGGTCAATTATCAGTTTTCATCCTGCAGCATTTGACACAATTAATCATTCTTTTTTCCCAAAAGTAATTTATTTTCTCAGTTTCTAAGACCTCACTCTCCTGATTTTCCTCCTGTCCATCTGGCAGTTCCTTTTTGGTATTTTTGCTGGTAATTCTCTTCAACATAGTATCCTGGGGACCAGTCCTTGAACCTCCTTTAAAAAACAAACAAACAAGCAAACCTATAATTATTCCCTCTATGATCTCATCTAGTCTTTAATTATTATAATAAATATACTAACAAATCCTAAATGTATGTCTCCAGGCTTCCTCAGTTATATAAATCCCATGAAGGCAGGAATTTTTGTTTACTTGGTACACCTCAGTTCCCCAGTGCTAGAAAAATTTCTGGCTTGTAGCAGGCTCTCAAATATTGGCTGAATAAAATGAGTGAATGTAGTTGTAAAGCTTACTATACTTGTTGAGTAATGATTCCTTTAAAAATTAAAGCATATTATTAAAAAATCAATAACTATCTGGTACTAACACTATAACTGACCAGAAAAATGTGGGGTAAGGAAGGCAATATAGTAAAATATGTTTAATGAATTTTCTTTTTTTGGAATGGGAAATTTTCTGATACTGATTTATCCTCAAGTTCCTGATATACATATAAAAAATTGTTTACATTTATCTGTAACTAATTGAAGGCTAAAATAGGATGTATAACTTTCAAACCACTAGAGGGAGAGAAACGATAAGAAAACAGGACCAATCTAACTCAGATGATAAAGAGAAAGAAATAACATACACTCATATAACACAGCAAAAATAAATGCAAACACATTCTCAATTACAAAAAATATTATAGGGTTAAACTCCACCAACGAAAGAAAACACTCTCGGGCTGTTTTTTAAAAAGCCACATAAATGTCCAAGAGTCACAATTAAACATCATCCAGGACGTTTGGAAATAAAATGAGACAAAAACTCACCAGAAAGATATGTGTGTACGAACTAAATGGCTTAAAATTATATGATGGAAAAACTGAGAAATGCAATAAGTAATTAATCAACTCACAATCGTGGTTGAGACTTCGGCAGATCCCTATCAGAAATGAACAGATCAGACAGAGAAACAAAGCAAAAAAAAAAAGAATCTGAGTAGCTGAACAAATAAGGTGCTTATCCTTTGTTTTTAATAAACAGGGACTACATAAACTGACAATTTGTCAGTCTTCACAAAATATTCAAAAAGATGGAAATTATATCAGTTTAATAAAACATTCAAAATAAATTAACTAGAAACACATGTATCAATATGTATAAATTTCCCAAATATAATACATGAGTTATAAAAGGAGAGGTATCATTTACATAAAAAATATTCACAAAATAAGTGTATATTGTTTAGGAGTATATCATTTGTAATAAAATTATTCATTACTTATTACATGTAGAAGTATATCTTGATGTGACATTTTGAAAAACAATTTGGAATTTCTATTAAAATTTAACAGCTGCCGGGCTCAGTGGCTCAGCCTGTAATCCCACGCCTTTGGGAGGTTGAGGTGAGTGGTTCGAGACCCACCTGGGCAACTTGGTGAGACCTCATCTCTAAATAAATCAAAATTAGCCGGGCGTGGTAGCGCACACCTGTAGTTCCAGCTACTTGGAAGGCTGAGGCGGAAGGATCGCCAGAGCCCATCAGGTCGAGGCTGCGGTGGCTGGGAGTGGCCACTGCACTCCAGTCCGGGTGACAGAGTGAAACTCCAACTCAAAAAAAAAAAAAAAAAATTTAACAGCTATGGACCCAGCAATTTAACATTTGAATCTACTTAAATCCTTGGGTATTCACAGCAGCATGTTTCTAATAGTAAAAAAACAGAAACAATAAAATTAATCTAATAGTAAAAAAACAGAAACAATAAAATTAATCTAATAGTAAAAAAACAGAAACAATAAAATCAGCAGGACAATGATTAAATAAACTATGGCACATCCACAGAATAGTCTGTTACCGTTAAAAAGAATATGGTAGATCTAGAGGTGGTAGCATAGTAAGATTCACAACATACATACTTGGGTAAAAAAAACAAGTTATACAAAAATGGTCTTTTTAAAGTTCATGTTTTATAAGCATATTACTTTATAAAAGCAAGCAAAATATTAGCACAATTGTACAAAAGAGTTAACTTAGTCTATTGAGGCTGTCATCAGGGTCACACAAACTGCAAATGAGTCTGAGACCAGAACTTAGGTATTATGACACTGAATCCAATGTTCTCTTGCAGAATACAACTTGGTATATTGGAATAAAAGCACATGGGTTTTGCGACCCTTCAGGTCTATGTTCAAATACCAGTTTTACCACTTCCTACTTGGGTAACCTCTGGGGAACTTTAGTATTTTCAGCTGTAAAATGGATAAATAAATACTAGCCCTACAAATTATAAATATTATAATGAAAACTAAACACTTCCCTCTCCCTTGGCCCATAGAATCAACAGTTTCCACATTATTAATTAGCTAGGTCTAGAAATCGTTTTTGACTGTTCAAGTCTATACCCAAAGTTTACAAAGTATCAGGTACCTCTTGGCACCGTAAGTTGAATGTTCTCTAAATATGTTCATGTTTATAAAACTCTCCAGTTGTCTGGCATTTCCCTATGGTTCCCATCTGTTTTACGCTCTACCACTGTTCTCTTAGTCTTCCTGCCCCAGTTCCAAACACCTAGACTGTACAATGTGGAATTCTATTTACTTCTTCAGAGTGATGGCTGACCCTTAATGACACAATCTCATATGCACTAAGCCACTGACTTCTAGGCCTGGGTATACAATGACTCCAAGATAGTTTTTCTAAATTGCAACTGTAAGAAAGGAACACACCACACCATTAATAGCTGACTATTTTTCTCTAAATAGATTATCCTAACTTATCCAATAGTATAAGTCAGCTTGGGCTACCATAATAACATACTAGACTGGATGGCTTAAAAAACAGAAATATATATTCTAATTAATTCTGAAGGCTGTAAGTCAAGATCAAAGAGCTAGCATGGTTGGTTTCTAGCATGGTAAGGCTCTCTCCCTAGTTTGTAGATGGCTGCCTTCTTGCTATGTCCTCCATGTCCCTTCCTTGGTGTAGAGGGAGGAAGGAAGAGAGATAGTGAGCGAACTCTCTGGTGTCCATCTTATTACCTCATTCAACCTTAGTTACCTCCTTAGAGGTCCAATCCACAAATATAGCTACATCGAGAGTTAGGACTATAACACCAATTTGAGGAGGAAATAAACATTCAGTCCATACCACCAATCATCTGTCCTTTTTCTCTACTCACTCATATAAGTCCTTAAAAATGTTCTGGCAGGTCATTCTCAAGCAGTCATTGTACTCTCTAGAAGTGGATTAGTTGAAGATTTCACTGTGGACCCTCTCATTTGAATCTTTTATAAACAAACAAACAAACAAAGAAAAAACACTTAAGATCAGTCCTAGACTCCTTGGCAGTCCATAATCCAACGTGTATGTGCTGGGTAGGAGAGTTCCTGCATTCCAGTCGCAGCTAGAGGTGCCCTGACTATCAGTCAGTCTTGAGCTGCCTGAATCCTAGTAGGGGGTCTCTTGCATGACAGTTCTGGCCCTTGACACTCTGCCTGCCAGCCTGGCCCCAAGGGCTCTCCAACAGTAGGCTTCTAGGTTGCCAGTCCCAGTTTGTATTTCCCTGTTTGCCATCTTCAGCTCAATGTGGAAAAGTTCTAGCTTCAAAGACATCTTTTTCAACAAAGCCCAAGGCCCAAACCTCAACCTAGAAAGGGGGCTCTCCCTCCAAGTTTGTTTCTTTTTACGGTACTCTCCCTTGGCCCTAGGTATTCTTTTAAATTTTGACCTCTCCTTCATAGAAAATCCCCTGTAAATGGTTAATAATTCTGTGTAACATTATAATGGTGGATACTTTTGTCAAAGCTAAGAGAATGTGCAACACCAAGAGTGAATCCTAATATAGATGGATTCTGGGTAATACTGACATGTCAGTGTAGGTCCATCAAATGTAACAAATGTGCCATTCTTGTGCAGAATATTGATAGTGGGGAAGACTATATTTGTGGGGGTGGGGATATAAGAAAACTCTGCACTTTCTGTTCTGTTTTGCTATAAACAAACTGCTTTAAAAAATTGAGTTTATTAAAAAGCTGAAGGGAAGCTCCATTTAAAAAAAGTGATGTTCTTCAATATTGCTATTAAAAAATATCACATACTTAGTAGTAAATTTGTATCTCTGAAAAAGACTGAAAATAGAAGCAAAACCTCAATTTCTCAAACAACTCATCTTCGACAAAGCCTCCACCATCAACCATTGGGGAGAGAAGAACCTATTCAGTAAATGGTGCTGAGAAAACTGGGGGACCACATGCAGAAGATTAAAGCAAGACGCCTACCTATCACCGTACACAAAAATGAACTCTAAATGGATCAAAGACCTAAACATAAAATCTCAAACTATAAGAAGTTTAGAAAATGTAGGAGACACCTTTATAGAAATTGGAATTGGCAACCAATTCCTGATCAAAACCCCAAGTATCCATGCTTTAAGAGATAGACAAGTGGGACCTCATCAAACTGACAAGCTTCTGCAAAGCCAAAGAAACCACTGAGAGAATGGAGAGACAGCCCACAGACTGGGAAAACATATTTGCCAACATCTAACATCTAGGCCTAACATCTAGGATCTACAAGGAACCCAAATGTGCTGAAAGGAAAAAAAACAAACAGTTCCATTACAAAATAGGCAAAAGATATGAATACACACTTCTCAAAAGAAGACATACAAGCAGCCAACAGATACATGAAAAAATGCTCAGCCTCACTAGTTACCAAAGAAATGCAAATTAAAACCACATTGAGATACCACCTAACTCTAGTCAGGATGGCCACCATTAATAACTCAAAAAACAACAGATGCTGGAAAGGATGCAGTGAAAAGGGAACTCTTCTACACTGTTGGTGGGAATGTAAGCTACTACAACCTCTGTGGAAAACAGTGTGGCGATTCCTAAAAGATCTAAAAATCAACCTCCCATACAACCCCGCAATCCTCCTACTGGGAATATACCTGGTGGTCATCAAATCACTCTATGAAAAAGATACCTGCACATGTAGTTTATTGTAGCATTATTCACAATAGCAAAGACATGGAACCAACTGTGCTGCCCATTGAAAGAGGACTGGATAAAAAACTGTGGTACACATACATGATGGAATATTACCTAGCCATAAAGAAGGAAAAAATTATTAACTTCGCAGCAACTTGGATGGATTTAGAGGCTATAATACTGAATGATCTATCACAGAAACAAAGAACTAAGTATCACATGTTCTCTCATAAGTGGACTTTGAACAACTACCGTAACACTATAAAAAAGGGAGTAGCCATAGTGAGAAACTGTCGGGAGGGCGGGAACGCCTCATGCATAATGAACATTTGTATACCTAGCCCTGAACTGTACCTTACATATTTAAAATAAACTTTTTTTAAAAAAGAAAAATACTGAAAATAAATGTCAAATTGTTAACAACTGTTAATTTTGAATGGTGGAACATATAATTTTCTATATCTTTTAGTTTTGACAAAAATAATTTATAGAAAAGAATACAAGAAAGTACAAGAACAATAAAAAGGTATAACATTTAAAAAATAATATTCAATTTTTCATTTGCAGAAATTATTATTGAAAAAAATGAGTATGTTTTAAAATTCATATGTTACTTAGTTTTGGCAATTAATTCCAATCACACTGGCACTTTATTCCCTGGAAAAACCAAAGTCTCATTTGAATTTAACATGAATGAAAGCCAAATGGCATTACCTGGGACAAAGTTTATAAAACTAGCATAAATCTAAGTTTAGATAGGATTAAGGAATGGGAATAAGTTTAAAGCAACGATTAGTAAATAAAATATTAGAAATACTAAAGTGATTTTAAAATTGAAGAACTGTATAGCTGAAATGGGTGTTGCAGATTCAAATCTAATCATCCATACTCATATGTCACAGATGAAGAAATGATTTATCAGAAAGGTTAAGAAACTTAAGTCATTGTCACAGAGATACACAGTAGCAGAGTACTAAGACTGAACCTCTTATATATCCTACCTCACTTGAGAGCTAAACATTTTTAAAAGCATAATGAACATGTAGTCTCTACCGTATTAATAGCTTTAAAGATTTTTTTACTTGAAGAGTATTGTTTAGAGATTTAGTTTCATCATCTAAGAGAAAGTTTAGAGTTTAAAAACTTAAGTTACCTCTGAAAGAACAGAAAAAGGCCGATGTTCAAATAAAACAAGTAACTTCTTTTCTATCTCCCAAATACAGAACTGTGCATATGGAACTGCAACAGGCTCATAAATTTCCAGCACACTGCAGAACACAAACTTGGAAAATGGCTCTATACCAAGTTCCAGCAGGTGGTGCTTAAGAAGAAGATTAAAATCAGTAAATTTCTTCTACCACAAAGAAAACTGTAAGCCTCAAGATAGGAAACAGATTCTCCTTTAGGTTTCATCAAGGCAGCAGGATTGGTTTTTGCAGATTAAGATTACTGAGAACTACCCAACAATAATATAAAGCCTATACATATAATGTTATGTGTGATATACATAGTTTCGTGGTTTAAAATTCTTAAACTTGGAATGTTATCAGTTATTTTGATGAAAATTCAAAAGTTAAGGGCATGATGTCTGAAGTAGTTGGTGGAAGAGAAACTGTATTAATTACAGTAATGAATTAACTCCAAAGCATTTATTTAGAAAGTATGTGCAAGGTGCTAAGGGAAATACAAATATGTCAAAGACTTGGTCTACTGGGGGAAACAGCTGCTCATGATGGTTCATTCAGTGTGGATGGTTGTCTTATAAGAGAAATTTTGACATAGTAATATGGCAATTTAGAAAACAGAAAATTCACCTTAAATGTGTTTAAAATGGAATAAATGTCCATGCTAACTTATGGCTTTAGATGGGGATTGTGTTCTACTCTCAGGGTTAGTACAACAAGGGAAATAGAAAAGTGTTATTGGAGGGATAAGGGAGTAAACACTATACCTGTACACTTTCCTATTCATTACAGAAGAATCTGCTCACTGCTCACAAAACCCCATTTCCTCTTTTTCTTAGGCATACGGCTAGAGTACATTTCCCAGTATCCCTCACACTTAGGTGTAGCCATAAGACAGAGTTTAGAAAATAAGAGTGGAAGTGATGCATGCCATTTCCAGGTCTGTTCCATAAAACCTTCCTCTCGATTTGCCTGTTTAGATCTTTTGACTATTTTTCTATTGTACTGTCTTTTTCTTATTGACTTGTAGATCATCACTATATATTATGGACATTTGTTTCTTGTGAGTGCTATGCTCTGTAAATATCTTCTTCCCTTTCAAGATTTCTTTGTGTTTTATTAGATATTTTTAAGGAACTGAAAATGTAGCAGTCTTTTCCACCCTAGGTCCTGCTTCGTGTCTTGTTTTGAACATCAAAACATATATATTCCTCTAAGTATCATCAAGATTTACTTATCATATGTAGAATTCTAATCCACTTGAATTATTATCCAAGGCAGTGTTCTAATTTGATTTTTATTTCTCACATGAAATACTTTAATCATGCCCCATTATCTTATCAATTGTTCTTCAATATTTGAAATCCACCTTCTTTGTAACTCCTTTTAAAATAATTACTGTTGTTATATAGTTATATACAGTTAATGTTTAAGAAATGCCCCCATTTTTACTAATTATTTGTTCACTATCTCTTCTTGAATTTCATCCATTCTTTTTTTTGCTTAATTCATTTCTTCCTGATATGAATTCGTAAGTAATTCTTTTAATGATGATTTGATACTGGCAAATTCTGTCTGTTATGCATATGAATTTATTTTGTTCTCATTTCTAAATAATAATTTACCTAGGTGTAGAAATCTAAGCTGGCACTTATGAGGGGAGACCCCCTCAAAAAAACCAGAATTTTTTGTAGGGGAGGGTGGACTCCCTTGTAGTACATACAGGCTTCCCCTACTAGGTAAGTATTCTAGGAACCCATCAGCATCCGCATACCAGCTAGTGTTGTTGTGAGAAGCTACTGTTGGCTTCAGTGAAAAAAAATTTTTTTTTGGAGATTCTTTCAACATATTTGCCCATTCCATGACTGGTGATTTACAAGCACACCTGCCCACACTACACTGAATGTTCAACAGTTTTTGACACAAAATGGCATGACTCCCACGTCCCACCCTCTCTACTCACCCAGTTCATCCCAAGCAACTCTCTTTATGTTTCCTCAGGTGAAAAAAGTCCTCTAAGAAAAATGTTTTGCCCATATGGAAGAAGTGAAAAACAAAGAAACAAACAACAAATGGCAGACGCACTAAAAGGCATCAAAACTGATGAGTTTAAAAACTGTTTTGAGCAGTGGAGACAGCATCTTGACAGGTGTATTGCATTAATTAAACAGGCGTACCCTAAAGGTGACTGGAGTTTAAACATGTAGGACACAATTTTTTATAAATAAATTTCAAGTTTTTTGGGTTCCCCCCTCATATTTTCTCCCAGCATTTTGGAGATATAGCCCACTGTCCTCTATTAACATTTGTTAGTCCACTATCAGGCCAAGTGGACTAATAAATATTAAGAAATTTCCTTTTGTAGGAATCTGTCCTGTTTATCTTTGATTTTACAATTTCAATGTAACCAAATACAGATTTATTTTTATTCTGCTGAGAACTTACTATGCTTTCTGAATATGAAGATTAATGTCTTTGTTTCCTTCTAGGAACTTTTCAGTCACTATTTCTTAGAATATTGCCTTTCTTATTATCTCTATTCTCCCAGTCTGCAACCCCTAACAGATGAATTTTAGATTCTCTCAGCTTACTGTGCAGGTCTCTTGAACATTCCATAATTGTCACAGCTTTATTTCTGTTTTACTTATCTGTGTAGTTTCTTCAAAATTATCTTCTTGATTACTGCCTCTTTTGTTATGTCTTCTATGCTGTCTAACCTATCTAGCTTCCATTTCATCAAGTTCTATCTGATTCTTTATTGCAATCTATTCTTTTTCATACTGAATTTTCATTAAGTCTTTAATCATTTTGAATGCACCTATTTTATAGATTCAGCCAAATTATCCTATTATTAAATTGTTAGGAATCTAATCATTCTGTTTACTGACTCTTGTTCATAGACCTCCACATATTTTGTACTTTTGGATCACGAGCTCATCCTCATCTTGACCTTATTTGTCGAAATCACATACGGCCAGTGCTCAAGGGATTTCCCTCCAAAAAAGTTCTAAATTTCTTTCTGCCAGCTACATCAGCTGTTTCTACTTGGGTAAAGTCAGTTCTAATCCTGAGCCCACACGAGGTGATGTGGAACTATGTTTATACAGTTTCAGGAAAGTCCTCTTTCCCACTATGAGCCCAAGCAGGAATTTTCAGGCCTTCTTGTCATCAACTTGTATGGGATAGGATTTTTTTTCCTAGTCTATCCTGTTGATTAGGTTTCTGGCTTTAGGTAGGTAGTATCTCAGTTCGAACTTCCCAAGGCCTTGTCTCCTGTACCCACATGGGCATTAAAATGCTGTTTCCCCCAAGTAAGCCACAGCTCACATACTGTTCTAGTTATTAATTCCCCTGACAATGTCTCTCAATTTCTTGTTAGTATGGTATTTAAAAATATGTTTAAAAGATGTTTATAAATAACTTTATTGAATTCTGCATTGCTAGAACTAGAGGTATAATCATTTATTTCATTAAATGGGTATTTATTTGGAAAAACTCAAGCTATGTTTTTCTTCCTTTCTCACACCAACACAACACTCATCACAAAAACTTCTGTGACTAGGTGTGGTGGGAGAGGGTTCGACCCATCACTAAGCAATTAATCAGTTCTGCAGAGGACACCAACTGGATGTCCTCCAATTTGATTCTGATACTATCTACCTGGAGACAGCATCTGATCCCACAGGTTGATGGCTCAATCGCCTTTAGACACCAGTCACAAGTTCAGGCCTTGAGAACTTCTGGCTGACTGGCTTCAAGTTGGAATTGCTGTGATCCTTCTTTGGGTCCAGTTAATTTATGAGTGGCTTACAGAATTCAGTGAAATATTTAACAGTTACCAATTTATTATAAAGGATATTACATAGGATACGGATGAAGAGATGCATAAAGTGAGGTATGGAGGGAAGAGGCATGAAGCTTCCATGCCCTCCCATGCACCACCCTCCAGGGACCTCATGTTTAGCTATATCGAAATTCCCAAACCCTGTCCTCTTGAGACTTCTTATGGGGACATCACTGGATAAGCATGACTGAAGCAGGAACAACCGTGTCAAAATGTGGTTGGATAGAAAGGATCTGATGTAATCTGTCTGTTCAGATTCTTACTGGCCTTTCTGCAGCATTCCTTTCTCCAGGATTTGGGGCAGGACCCTCTCTGGAATGAGGGTCTTCTGACCCACCATCAGATTAGAGTCCTGCCATAATCAAATGAAAAGAGGGCAGGAAAAGGTCAAAGAGAAAGATTCTGTTTACTATAACAAAGACTATGGAAGTTATGAGCCAGGAATTATGGACAAAAATGCGCACACACACACACACACACACACACACACACACACACACAATCACAGTATTCCGTAGCTTATTTTTGAGAATTTTCACTTCATTTAAAAGCCATTTTCTCAACACAATATACTTCACCTAACAAAGACAGACAGATGCCTCCTATTATTCACTTTCCAATTTTTCCTTAAAAAGAGAACCCTGATAATTTTAGCTAGGCAAATTAGCACATAAAATATTGAAGTTAGGTAGAATCATTTGACTAAATTTTGAACCAGGGAAGTATAAATAAAAAATTTTTTTTTAAACTTCCTGAAAGGCCAATTAAAAGGTGCTGACTCAGGTTTACTAGCATAGGTTTGTAAAGGCAGAGTCATGATTTTGATTCAGCTCTCCTGGCTCACTCCAAGCCAACTGCTCTTTATTACACCTTGCTTTCACTTATTTCAACCTATGTTATTTTCATAATCACTTTAATCCCTGAGCTTGGAGCTGCTATAGAGGGCAGCCATAAGTAGAAATGAGCAAGGAGGTCATTATAGAGTGAGGACAAGAGGAAAAGGAAAGGGAAGATTTATATTTTCCCAAGCATAAGCTAAACAACGACATGATAATCTACACTGCTTTTGGAGTAGTACTGTGGGTCAGCCAGTCGGTATACCACCATGTTTTCAGTAATTTTTCTAGGTTAGATACACCTCACCCATCTCTTTGACCCCCAGTGCTTGTTTTTCCAAAAATCTTAAAATCCCAGGCCACTTTGCTCTCCTACAATTAAGAAAACAGTACTATAGAAGATATTCATATCATACCATTTAAGAATGCCACTTTCTCCATAGATCCTAGGAGGATGCTCTCTGAATAAAATATATCACAAAAATACACAAGAGATACGTTTCTAGAACTTCTTTATCAGTCTGCATCAAATAATACACTCTTACTTTCTGAGTAACTTCAGCACTTATATATCTGACATTTACACAATCCCTTTCTAGTTCACGTCTCCACGTCCTTCCCATTTTTACCACTCTACTGAACATCAGTGTTCAATCCAATCTATGGCCTTAGCCATGTTCCAAATTCTGTTGTCTGAAGGGTGTAGGTATAAGATCAAAGACACAAAGTGCTGCCCTCCTACAATTTGCTGGCAAATGGCAAAAACCTTGAGAAAACTTGAGACCTTGTCTATGGTATAAATATTTAAAAATGACTGTAATACAAAGTAAGTTTTAAATTTTAATTATTTGATGATAGATATGTGGGATACTTTCCATAGTTAACTATTTAATTCACAATAGCACCCAGTATCTGTACTTTTGACCTATAAAATTTGGAATAATGAATCAAAGTATGAAGTATAGATTTTAACCTTTTCTCCAAATAAGATATCATGATTTAAGTCTATGTTATAAAAGACTCTGAGAAACAACTCTTACCAGACTTTTACAATGATCAATAATAATCAACAGAGCTGGTAGATAAGGGGGAACATGATAGACATTTATAAAAGCACATCTGCACAGTATTGGACCCAAAGGTTACTAACAGTATATCCCTTACCATAGGAACACAACATTCTAATGTGACTCATTTATTTGGACAGAAAGTAGTCTGGAGGAAGTCATGCAGCAACAAAGGTTGAAACCGGGAAAGAGGTAATGTTTGGGAGACACTGATCTTTTTTCACCAGAAACCCTAGTCCAAAAGCTGCCTATTATTGTCCTTATTATGAAGCTTAATGCTAGTAATAACTCAAAGTCTTTCTTAATCTCCTGGGGATAGTGTGTGCATATGAAGAATTCCAATTAACACCTCAATGACAGATGAGTAAGAATAAATCTGAAGTGGTTGGAAGAGGTTTAGATGATCCCATTTAAAAAGAACTCATTTTAATAGGTAGAAGTTAGCTTAAACTGTGCCTAACCTATATGTGAATCCATTAGGAAAAACTGACTTTGAATTATTGCAAGCCGTTGGAACTATTTATTATATATCTCCCAGGAAAAGGGATCATCTACTGTCTCAGCTAGTCAATACTTACAGTATCATTGGATACATATCACTCTTATCAAAAAGTAGAAAAACAATTTGAAAAAAAAATTGTTTTTCTTTGAGTCAGGGTCTCACTCTGTTTACCAGGCTAGAGTGCAGCAGGCGATCCCAGCTCACTGCCTCAAGCTCCTGGGCTCAGGCTGTCCTTCTGCCTCAGCCTCCTGCATAGCTGAGACTGAAGCACGTGCCATTCATGCCTGGCTAATTTTTATTTATTTGTTTATTTTGTAGATGAGGTCTCACTATGCTGCCCAGGCTAGTCTTGAACTCCTGGGCTCAAGTAATCAATCCTCCTGCCTCAGCTTTCCAAAGTGCTGGGTTTACAGGTGTGAGCCACTGCACCCAGCCAGGATTTGAAATTTTTTATACAAGTTCTGACAATTAAGTTCACGAACTCATCGTGGAACAGATGCTGCTTATCTGAATATCACTATGATCACTTTCCAAGTACTCCCCCTTGGGAAGCTATGTACCGACACCAGCAGCTAGTGTGCCCATCAAAGCAATTTTGGAACTCTGAAATATAGCAATACATCAGAAAATCAAGGGGTAAAGGCTCACTTAGAACGGGGAGGAAAATAATGTATCTAGAGAGGTAATGCCATGAACAGAGCTTGTTTGATTTTAAACACATTTTTCTCTATCACAAGAGTATTTACACAAAATAAAGTTACTAAAGTGCTCAGCAGAAAACATGGATTCTACTGTTCCAATTTGGAACGGCCATCAGAGCTGCTGTCTTGATGTCCTGAATATCATCAAAATGTCTTCCTTTCAATATTTTCTTTATCTTTGGGTAAAGAAAAAAGTCACTGGGGGCCAGATCAGTAAAGTAGGGAGGGTGTTCCAATACAGTTATTTGCTGACTGGGTAAAAACTTCCTCACAGACAGTGCTGTGTGAGCTAGTGCATTGTCATGATGCAAGAGTTCCTTCAGGACCATTTTTCACACACCTTTCTCTTTTCAGTTAAGATTTTCCTAACTTTTTCTCTATCAATGTTTATTTGGTCTGCTATGCTTCTCACAGTCAGCTGACAATTTTGACGCAGAATTTGATGAATTTTTGCAATGTTTTCATCAGTTCTACTTGTTACTGGTCGTCCTGACCTCTCTTCATAAGTGACACTTTCTCTCCCCTCAGAAAAACGTTTAATTCACTTGGCATTATCCCCAAAAACTTGCACTAAGATGACCCTGATTTCACTTCCACTCTTGCCAAGTTTAACATGAAATTTAATGTTTGTTCATTGCTCCAATTCAAATACCAACATTCTCACAACATGCAACAACAATAATGGACACCACTCAGCAAGACACCACCTCATGTCGACACAAACACAGTTGTGAGACACTGGTATACCAAGGTTATGAAACCTTACAGAGTTGTTTGTACAGTGCTGCCAACGTAAGCACATGGTGGCAAGTTTGTGAACTTAATTGTCATACTGAATATACTTCCTGTACCCTAACTTCTAGAGATAAAGTTTGGGTGTTGAAATATTTAAAATGCCATTTACTAAACAGGAAAAAAGCAGAAAACATGGATTCTGTTCCAATTTGGAAAAATAATTATTTAATGAGCAAAAACTACTACTACTACATAGCACTACTATGCTATACTAATGTATTAAATGATACAGCACTAAAGTTTCACATTTTACTTAGCTTACATAATATATCAACACATCAGAAAATAAAGGGCTAAAGGATCATCACTCAGAGAGAAAGGGAAATAAAATAATATATCTAGAAAATCCTATAAAGTATACAAATAACTAGGCATTTTCTATAATGCTACAGAGATAATGCCATAAACAGAGTTTGTTTGATTTTTAAACACATTTTGCTCAATCTCAAGAGTATTTACACTACACAAAATAAAGTTACTCAAGTTCTCAATGTTCAGCACAACAATTACAGGAGATCAGTGAGACTAATATTTTCCAGTTTAAACTTGCCCATCAGGTTTAAACAAAAAGAATAAAAGCTGCACTGTATTATAAGTTTGGTGCATTTGCTATGTAACTGAAATACTACATCATGGGTAAAAAAAAGTATCAATTAGATCAGATTACTAAGGTTTATACATACCAAAAAAAGGGATAACATGAACAACTTACAAATTAGAAAATCCAAAGTTGTGACCATGTAAAAACACTGCATTTCAGGAGCAAGTTAAAAATTCATTTTTTAAATCATTAAACAGCTCATATTAATCTTGCAGCCCAGGTACGGCGGCTCATACCTATAATCCCAGCACTTTGAGAGGCTGAGGCAGGAGAATCACTTGAGCCCAGGAGTTCAAGACCAGCCTGGGCAACATAGTGAGACCTCATCTCTACAAAAAATACAAAAACTAGCCACGCATGGTGGTACATGCCTCTAGTCCCAGCTACTCAAGAGGCTGAGTTGGGAGAACCGCTTGAGCCCAGGAGGTCAAGGCTGTGGTAAGGATCCCACCACTGCACTCCAGCCTGGGCAACAGAGTGAGCCCCTGTCTTTAAAAATAATAATAAAATAAATAACCTTACAGACACAAAACATGAGCAAATTAATAGGTTTCTAGTTGTCTAGTTTTTTACAGTGGCTATTTCAATCCTCTACTCTCCTTCAAATCTGTCATCATTACTCCACATTTTTGTATCTTGCTCTCAAAAGACATCATCTTCTATGTCATATAGAAAATCAGGCAAGAACTCCCTCAACTACTTGCCGCTAAATATGTATACAATATTTTTCTTTCCATGTCTTCCTCCTTTTACATGGAAGTAGCATTCCTCTTATCATCTAAGATTAAACTCTTTCCTTGGGTTTTTATCTCCCACTCCCACCTGAGTCCCTGACAAATCAATTATCCTCTTTCCTTTAAGTTTAACTTTCTTCCTTTTTCCAGCATTTAAACAGGTTCAAGTGTCTTTCATCTTAAGAAAAAAAAGTCGATGTCCCTCAAGCTACCATCCTGTCTCCTCTACTTCATGGCTAGATTTTTCAAAGGGTTGTCAACACTTACCTCACCTAGTCTACCTTAGTTTTTCTTCACCTTTACTCTCAACTTCTCCAACTGGAATCTGATTTTCACCTCCTAGTTTTCCCAAATCATACAGAACTTCTAGGTTGCTAAATCCAATGTACACTCAATATCTTAGTTGACCTCCTTGGGTAGTACTCACTACAACTGAGGACTTTCTTAAGTACAGTACTGTCTTTTGTTGTCTTCCATGACCCTCCTGGCTTTCTTTTCATCGGTCTGGTCTTAATTTCTCAGCCTTTGCAGAGTTTCTTTTCTGCCAATGCTTTAAGTCACTATTGCTCACCAAGATTCTTTCCTTACATGCTTTCTCTTCTCATTCTACATGTTCTGAACAATGTTATACAACATAATTTTTAACACCTGATAATTCCCAAATCTATTTCTATAGTCCAGATTTCTCTCCTGAGCTTCTGATCTCTGTATCCAACTCGACATTTACGTTCAGTGTCCGAAAGACACCTTGATCCATCGTGCAAGCTAAAAACTTGTTATTCATGCCTACTACTCCCAACCTGCTTTTCTCCTGAGGGTCGTCTCAGTGAAAAGCAGCAAATTTATTCAGTTGCCCAAGACAAAAACTTGAATGTCATCTTAGATTCTTCCATCCCCCTCATTCCTAAAAACCAATCAACAACCAGTGCTTTTAATCCTACCTCCTAAGTCACTCTCCAATCCAGCAACTTCTCACTGCTTCATTGTCATTTCCCTAGAAAAGCCACAACCATCTCTCATCTGAAGAAATATTTTGGCTAAAAACTCCTTGACATGTTTTTATCTTTTAATAAATTAAAGACTGATAGAGAAACATACTCTCTAACATTCTTATCTAAGAAGCAAGAGCAGCTTACCTGGCCTCCTACTTTCAGGATTGCATCTGTTCCTCTGCTTCCCCATTGCCTCCACATCCAAAGTGATATTCCCAAAATGCAAGTTTAATTATATTACCTTCATGCCTAAAAATCAGCCAATGCCTCTCCATTACTCTTAAGATAAAGTTCGAATTCCTTTAAAAGGCCTTGGCAGGCTCTGTCCTAACTGCCTCCTGACTATCATCTATCCTAAAGTCTGATCACCCTTTACTTCAAATTCTCTGCTACATCTATACTTCTCTCAGACTGGGAACACATTATGTTATCCTCACATACATTTTCTCACCCTCCTATGTCTTTCTTTACCTAATAATTCCTACTCAGCCTTCAAGCCTCAGCTCATATGTTACTTCCTGCAGAAGTCACACTCAAGGTCTCAAGTCTGATTATATGCCTCCATTCAAACTGATTGCTGTCAATAATTTGAAAATTTCCAAGTCTTGGAAAAAAATAACTGATGAAGTTTTGTGTTTTTTTTAAAATTCAAATTCAAGGTTATGATTGTTTCATGTGCTGATTCCCAATGTGAATTGGAATAAAAGGATATCAACAAAATGTTGTAACTAGCTCTCACAGAAACCCAGGTAAAATTAGTACACTCATTTCTATAACTCTAGGTTTGATACTAGAAAGAGGAAATCGGTTTTTTTCCAAATGTTATTCTGTGATTTACTTAGGGAGAAATAATCTATACTCAACTTACCTTATGTGGCTCCATTCCATGGTCAGGCCACTAGAAAGGGTGCAGGTAGAATCTGGTAGACTTATGTGTCACCAGGTATTTGAGGAAAGTAAAAGAGCAGATTACTTAGTTTAGCTTCCTATACTACAATGTTGCTCTACACAGAATTAACCTATTTTCAATTTCTATGTGGCTTCCCTCATTATAAAAAAAAATTAGAACCTTTCTCCATTTACAGGTTTACCTAAGAGATATTACAGGTTTGGTTCTAGATCACCACAATAAAGCAAATATTGTAATGCAATTCACGCAAATGTTTTGGTTTCTCAGTGCATATAAAGATATGTTTACACTATACTACAATCTACTAAGTGTGCAACAGCATTGGGTCTAAAAAAAAATGTACACAACTTAGTAGGAAAAAAATACTGTGTTACTAAAAAATGCTAAAAATTATCTCAGCCTTCAACAAGTTGTAATCTTTTTGCTGGCGAAGGATCTTGCCTCAATGTTGATAGCTACTGACTGAAGAAAGCATTTCCTTTGCTCATCCATAAGAAACATCTCACCCATTCAAGTTTTATCATGAAACTGCAACAATTCAGTCACATCTTCAGGTTCTAATTCTAGTTCTCTTGCTATTTCCACCACATCTGCAGTTACTTCCTCCGTTGAGGTCTTCCTTTTTTTTGTAGATACGGGGGTCTCGCTATGTTGCTCAGGCTGGTCTCAATCTCTTGGCCTCAAGCAATCCTCCCACCTAGCATCCCAAAGTGTTCTCCACTGAAGTCCTGAATCCCTCAGTCATTCATGAAAGGCTAGAACCAACTTCTAAATTCATGTTACTGTTGATATTTTGACCTCCTCCCATGAATTACAAATGGTCTAATGGCATTTAGAATGGTGAATCTTTTCCAGGCTTTCAATTTACTTTACCCAGATTCATCAGAGGAATCACTATCTACGGTTGCTATAGCCTTATGATATGTACTTCTTAAGTTATAAAAGTCAAAATTACTCCTTGATTCATGGGTTGCAGAACGGATATTGTGGTAGCAAGCATGAAAACATATTAATCTCCTTGTAAATCTCCATCAGAGCTCTTGGGTAACCAGACGCATTGACAATGCACAATAATGCCTTGAAAGGAATCTTTTTTTCTGAGCAGATCTCAACAGTGGGCTTAAAATATTCACTAAATCACACTGTAAACAGATGTGCTGTCATTCAGGCTTTGTTTTCCATTTCTAGAGCACAAGCAGAGTAGCATATTTAGCATAAATTCTTAAGGACCCTAGAATTTTTGGAATGGTTGTTGTGCATTGACTTCAACTTGCAAGTCATCAGCTGCACTAGCCCCTAAGAGAGACTCAGACAGTTCTTTGAAGTTTTGAAGCCAAGCATTGACTCTTCCTCTCTAATTACACAAGTCCTGAATGGTATCTTTTTTCTAATAGAAGGCTGTTTCATCTACATTGAAAACAGGTTTTTAGTGTAATCACCTTCATCAATTAATTGCCCTAGCTAGAGCTTCTGGATCTCTTGCTGTAGCTCTATATCACCCCCATGCTACTTCACCTTACACTTTTATGTTATGAATACTGCTTCTTTCCTTAAATATCATGAACCAACCCGTTACCTTCAGGCTTTTCTTCTGCAGCTTCCTCACCTCTCTCTGCCTTCAAAGAATTGAAGAGAGTCAGGGCCTTGCTCTGGATTAGGCTTTTGCTTAAGGGACTGTTGTAGCTGATTTGATCTTCTCTCCAGACCACTTAAACTTTCTCCATCTCAGCAATAAGGCTTTTTTGCTTTCTTATCATTTGTGTGTTTCCTAAAGTAGCACTTTAAATTTCTTTTAAAAATTGTTCCGGCTGGGCTCAGTGGCTCAGCCTGTAATCCCAGCACTTTGGGAGGCCCAGGTGAGAGGACTGCCTGAGCCCACGGGTTTGAGACCAGCCCAGGCAACTTGGCGAGACCTCGTCTCTACAATAAATTAAAAAAAAAAAATTAGCTGGGCGTGGTAGTGTGTAACTGTAGTTCCAGCTACTTGGAAGGCTGAGGCAGAAGGATCACTGGAGCCCAGAGGTCGACGCTGAGGTGGCCATGAGTGTGCCACTGCACTCCAGCCTGGACGACGGAGTGAGACTCCAACTCAAGAAAAGAAAAAAAAATTGTTCCTTTGTATTCACAAGTTATCTAACTGGCACAAGAGATCTACCTTCCCACCCATCTCAGCTTTTGATGTACCTTCCTAACTAAGTTGAAACATTTCTAGTTTTTTATTTAAAGTGAGAGACGTAGCCGGGCTTGGTGGCTCAGCCTGTAATCCCAGCACTTTGGGAGGCTGAGGTGAGTGGATTGCCTGAGCCCTGGGCAAACTTGGTGAGACGTCATCTCTACAATAAATCAAAAATCAGCCGGGCGTGGTAGCGCGCTCCTGTAATTCCGGCTACTTGGAAGGCTGAGGC
>NW_007249242.1:228093-232041 GCF_000164805.1 Carlito syrichta
TTATCTGTATCAAAGTTTTATCTAATATTTTACACAAGAATTCTATATTATTTTAAATTCAGTTTCCAAAGTCACAATGACAATCTGTAGAAACTTTATAAAGAGCCTTCATCACCTCACAATTATGGTACATCCAAATTTTGTTACAATCTCAGGAAAACAGGTTGTGCCCATTCATGGATGCTGCAACTCAGAAGGAAAGTTTGGTCTCACTTATTATCATAAGAAATATTAAAAAAGCCGGGCTTGGTGGCTCAGCCTGTAATCCCGTGCCTTGGGAGGCTGAGGTGAGGGGATTGCCTGAACCCACGGGTTCGAGACCCACCTGGGCAACTTGGTAAGACCTCATCTCTACAATAAATCAAACAATTAGCCGGGTGTGGTAGCATGCTCCTGTAATTCCAGCTACTTGAAAGGCTGAGACGGAAGGATTGCCGGAGCCAAGCAGGTTGAGGCTGCGGTGGCCGGGAGCGGCCACTGCACTCCAGTTGGGTGACAGAGTGAGACTCCCACTCAAAAAAATAAAAATAAAAAATAAAGTGAGAGACGTGTGACTCTTCCTTTAACCTGAATACTTAGAGGCCATTTAAGGTTATTAATTAGCCTAATTTCAATATTGTGATGTCTCAGGAAATAGAGAGGCCTAAAGAGAGGAGGAGAGATAGGGGAAGGTAGATTGTAGGAGCAGTCAGAACACATACAACATTTATTGCCTTGTATGGGTGTGGTTCATGGTGCCCTAAAAGATCACTGATCACAGATCACCATAACATATATAATAGTGAAAAGTTGGAAGTATTGTGAATTACCAAAACGTGACACAAAAACACGAAGTGAGCACATGCTGTGGCAAAAATTGTGCTGACAGACTTGCTCAGTGCAGAGTTGCCACAAACCTTTAATTTGTAAAAAATGCAGTATCCGTGAAGTACAGTAAAGTGAAGCACAATGAAACGAAGTGTGCCTGTACACAGCTGACAAATTCTTCAATATTCTGGGAAAAAG
This sequence comes from Carlito syrichta, assembly GCF_000164805.1. Taxonomy (NCBI): domain Eukaryota; kingdom Metazoa; phylum Chordata; class Mammalia; order Primates; family Tarsiidae; genus Carlito; species Carlito syrichta. The sequence goes on from NW_007249242.1 coordinate 229,099, forward strand.
TAAGCATATCACGACATCTCAAGATATGCTGCCTTGAAAAAAGGTTGGAAAGGATAAACAGTGAAACTTTAAAATGCATGAGTATTTGCAATTATTGTAGATACAAAGTATTACAAATACAAAAGAGATACAAAATTGGTCTAACTTGTTTTCTATTCCAGAGTAAAATTAAGTTGCTTAAAGCTTCTTAAAATGAACAAATCATAAAATACACTATGTGTTCTGTATAACATGTAAAATACTGGATTATAGTATGTTAAGTAATCTGATAGATTTTTTAAATTCTGGGTCTGAAACAAAAAAAGCAGTTCCAGAACAATTTTTTTTCCATGAATAAAAAAGAATTTTGTCAATATCTCTTTATAATATTAATAAAGTTCAAGTCCATGGTTTACTGAAAAATTCTGGCAAGCCAAACTTGCACAATTAAAATAAATACAGTGTCATGTGATTGGATTTCCCAAAGACTGGAGTTTTGACCTTGACCGAAGTTTTCTCAATTCTAATGCTATAAATTACTTTAGTTAAAAACAAAACAAAAAAACCCCGATTAATTCTCAGTCTGTATGTCCCATACAAATATTTAGCATAGGCTTATTTATTCAACAAATATTTATTGTACCTGCTAGGCTAGGACCACTGTCAGGCAATGAAGACATAAAGGTGACCAAGATTGACACAGTGCCTCTCCTTAAAGGGACGACACAAGCACAGAAGAGAGACAATGAACAAACATTTACCGCCCCCCAAAAAAGTCATTATATGAGAGTACAGATACGCAGGGGGTATTTTTAACAAATATATGGAGTCAGGGAAAACCTTCTGGAGGAAGTTCAGAGCCAAGGTCTTTAAAACAAAAATCTTCATGGTTATGGTAATAGAACTGTCTAACAGTGATTGCTGTTCAGTCCCACCAGTTACTCTTGTAACACATACAGGTTAATGTATATGCCAGGCTTATGCTCCGCATAAAATGCTGCTTAAAAGAGGCTTTATAAATCAAAAGGCCTTAGCTATAGTTTTAAACATCAACATGAATCATTTCTATTGCTTCGGGAAAATAAAAAATAATAAAGTGGTAGTATAAGTTTAAAATAATATTCTTTTTTGTTTTTGTTTTTGTTTAGAGATGGGGTCTTACTATATCACCCAGGCCAGTCTTGAACTCCTGGGCTCAAGCAATCCTCCTGCCTCAGTTTTCTGAGTAGCTGGGACTACAGGTGCACCACCATGTCCAGCTAATTTTTTTTTTTTTTTTTTTTTTAGATGTAGGGTCTCGCTATGTTGCCCAGGCTAGTCTCAAACTCCTGGTCTCAAGTGATCCTCCTGCCTCAGCCTCCTGAGTAGCTGGAACTACAGGTGCAAGCCACTAAAATAATATTTCAGAAAAATGGCAGATTGACCCCAGGAATCTCTTTCAACATCTTTCTCCCTTAACCACACTAAAATCACAGTAAAGGAATAAAAGGTGAAAATACACAACAATTAAGAAGGAGGAAAGGAGAGTGAAGACTAAAACACAAAAGACTAAAAAGATAAAATTTGTTAAGTTTGTATAAAATTGAAGAGACAGAGGAGTGATAATTGACTTAAGGGAGCAGAGGCACTACCTAGGTAATGCTGAGAAGACCAAATAGAAGGTGTACAAACCCCTAAAAGGCAAAGTCTTGGAACATAAGGAGCTGTGAAAGCAGAGGATTAGATAACAATATGTAGGTATATCATTAGATACTCACTCAGCACACACGTTCTTATATATATGTGCACATGTGCCTGCATCCAGATTACAGCCCCCCACCTCTCCTATTCTTTGAAGAAGCTCAATAACACCAAACAAAAGAGTTATAAAATACTGATCTTTACTAGTATAACATACTAATAAAAAGCCCAGATCATCAAATGAAAAGCTATGTTTATGTACCTTCTGAGTGGTTCTCAAATAATAGACAGGCAATAACCACAGATATGCGAGGAAAACCTCCCTAATGAAAAGGAGGGCTTATAAAATCATACAGAAGAAAAAAAAAAAGACAAAAAACACCCTGGAAGAAACAAAGCAATGCGCGGAGCAGAAGAAAAAACAAAACTATAATTTATATCCTTATAACAAAAAGAGAAAATACAGCAGTCGTGAAAACAGAATGCCGTTAACACATAAACATCTGAGAACACAAAACAGTCCTTTAAATTAAAAAGTTAAGATAGCTGAAATTAAAAATTCTGTAGGAAGGTTGGAGGATAAAGTCTAGGATATCTCCTATGCAAACAAACAACAAAGAGTTTTTTTCAAACTGAAATATAATTAAGATTCAAATTAGGTTAGGGTCTGTCAGGAGGTTTAACTTCTAAGTAACAGCAGTTCCAAAAAAAGAGAAGAGAAAAACTGTCAAAGAAATGATACAAGAAAATTGAAAGGTACCACAGTCAGTGACAAAGTGCCCACACCAAGTTTATTACTGTGAAAATTTCAAGCATCAAGAATAAAGAGAAGATTATAAAGTTTTCAAAGAGGGAAGAAGGGTCACATACAAAAGGCAGGAAAATCAGAATGTTGTAGGTCTAGAAACAGGGGAAGGGTAAGACACAAGACTTCAGTATTATTTGACTTCTAAAACAATTACAGGAATTTTCAGAAGCACTAAGCAATAATAACATAAGTGAACAAAAACAGACAACAATAAATGGATAAAAAATAAAAGAAATGTATTGAGTGCTCACTAGTAGCATTCCGGTTTAAATATAGTGTGTTAACTCATTTAACTCTCATAACACCTGACTGAGACTATCAGCCTTATTTTACAGATAAGAAAACAGGCACTGACAGGTTGAATAATTTGTCCATAATGATACAATTAGCAAGTGATGGAGCCAGAGTTCCAGCTTTCCCAGTGTGGCCTTTTTTTTTTTTTTTTTTTTAGTTGGAGTCTCACTCTGTCGCCCAGA
>NW_007249242.1:233815-261517 GCF_000164805.1 Carlito syrichta
CCGGGAGGGGGCGGAAGAGGGAGGGGGAGGCGGAGGTGGGGGGCGCTGAAACCTCGCGAGAAGTCGGCGCGGGGAGGTTCGCGACTGTGCTAGCGCGACCCCTGGCCCCGCGCGGCAGGGGCTACCTTCGGGGCGCCCTTCAGCGGCGAGGGGCCGGGAGGAGGCCGCGGATCCCGGCTGCCCGTGGGCCTCGCACCCTCAGCGCAGCCCGCCAGTCACAGATAACTGGGATGCCACCTGGCTGCGCCGGAACCGCACCCCGCGGGGTGCAGCGGGGTCAGCGGAGCTAGACGAAGCCTCGTGCGGGCTGCCCGCGCCCTCCTCACCCCTGCCCCTTCCCGCTCGCTGGGCCCGGCGCCTGTGCTCTGCAGGGTGCTCTCAGCCCTGATCAGCAGCCCTCCGAGGCAGTCACATCTCCCGACAGTATCCTCTCCTTCTGACGCTAGATCGTGAATCATCTGCAATGGTATCTCTCAGGCACAACAAAAAAGGAGGTGTACAGATTTGGCTCAAATTATGAAGATTGCAGATTAAGACCCAAAAAATGACTGTGGCGCCAAAAGAGCGGCTTCTGGACTTTTGATGGAGAGGAGGCTACTGCTGTTTTAGTGACTGGTAGTATTTTTTAGAACTATTAGGACACCTGAAGTCACTTAATTCAGCAAATCAGAACTGTCTTAAAATCATCATGACGATGAAGCTTTAAAAAATTCTAACTGGGCAGCCCCCTCGGGTTCCCTCCCACTCTGGGAGTTCTTCTGTCTTCTCAATAAATCCTACTTTCTCATCTTAAAAAAAAAAAAATTCTAAATAAAGACAAGTCTTGAACCTTGAACGATCATCTTAATACTATAAGAAAGGGATTGGCAGTAGTGGAAAAAAACTGCCAGGGGAGAGAGGGCGGGTTTGGCAGTTGAGGGAAACTGCTAGAGGCACACCTCATCAACAAGGGTATCTGCATAAGGAACATTTGTATACTTAACCCTGAATTGTACCCCATATCTTAAAAATAAGGGGAAAAAAAGAAAAGAAAAGAAAATATTTTACAATCACTTTTTACGTGGAAGCATTAAGATAAATAAAAATACCAAAAATATTAGACAAAAAAAAGATACCTATGTCATCTTTATTTTTGCTTCTGCTATACCTTTTGCGTGCTTACTACATTATCAATGTCAGTTTTATAAGAAAGTACATATGACATTCTTAGTTTCCTCACTCCTAACAGTTGGCAACAGTTATGCTTTGATCTCATACTACACAGTGGTGCTAGGAGACCCAACAATATTGTGGATCTAGGAGCGTAGACAAATTCATTAGTATCAGTTGATTCTAGCAACTCTTAGAAAGACTAAAGATTTTCAGAGACAAAGTGAGGTTTTCTGTTCCAGAGTCTGTGATTACTATTCCTCACTAACCTATTGCTTCTACCTGTCAGATACACAGCATTACATCTTGTTTTAACATAAGCTAATGGAAATTTGCTTTCTTAAAGCTACCATGAGTGATAAAAAGAAAAATTTATAATATATGAACATATATTTATTTTAGTATGCTGTCTCTGGTTTGTTTGTTTGTTTTTCCTCTTTCAGCCTGCCTGTTTTATGTAATCAATGCCTAAGAAAGACTGTGATAACTTGTTGCTTTATCACCACTTTCCCTCAATTTCTGCCTCTCTGAATTCTGGAAAGTTAGTTTTTTTCAAGGCATTTATTTTTTGTGTATATATAACACAGTTGTTCTGACTTTGTTTACTTTTAGCTAAACACAGCTTTCTGATTTTCTCATAAATTCCCAATATTACTTGCCAGAATTCTTGGACAGACTGATGAATTTTTATTAGTTGCGTGTTAAAAGCTGAGTAGTTCTAAAGAGAATTAGGGAGGTAATTCAATAATATCACATTGCTGATGAAAATAGCAAATTCTCCATCTAAGAAGATTTCAAATACACAGACATACACACATATATAGATATTGATTTTCTTTATGGTTTTAGTAAATTTGATACAGCTCTTGCAAATAATTTCTCTGACTAGAGGCTAAGTTCTGTGAGTAGGTTTATATTCAGAGAGCTTTGGGCAAAAGTCTCTTTATGTACCAAAGTTACACTAATAATGGCCGGGTGTGGTGGCTTCCAGCATTTTTGAAGGCTGGGGTGGGAGGATTACCTGAGCCCAGGAGGTCAAGACCAGCCTGGGAAACATGGTGAGACCATGTCTCTACAATTAAATAATAATAATAATTACCCCAGTTATGGTGGCCCATGCTTGTAGTCCCAGTTACTTGGAAGGTTGAAGCAAAAGGATGTCTTGAGCCCAGCAGGTTGAAGCTACCGAGGTTGAGGTAGCCATGATGGTGCCACTGCACTCCAGTCTGGGCAACAGAATGTGACTCCCACTCAAAAATAGAATAAAATAAATCAAAATTTTAAAAAATGTATACAGTGGCATAGTGGCTCATACCTATAGAGTCAGGACTTTGGGAGGCTGAGGTGGAAGGATAGCTTGAGCCCAGGAGTTCCAGACCAACTTGGGCAACAAGCAGAACCCCATTGCTCCCTTTTTTTTCTTTAAGTTACACTATAATTTTCCACACTACCTTCCCTCTAAAAGCCAAATCTCTTTAAGAATAGTTATTGTTTTCTTCTCATGTTTGATGGTTTGTAACTATAGCTACGCAAAACCAAATTATTTTGTTATACGGATACTTTTCTGAGTTTAATTCCCACAGGAAAAAATTATAAGAAAATATATTAGGAACCGTTTTTGAAATGTCAGGTAATATTATTGGATCAATTTAGATTCAACCCAATTTTCTCATCTTTTATGCCAATTCTTCTGAGCATTGATAACTTTTTAAGTGCCTCTGCTCCATAGTGAGAGCCCACACCTTTAAAGAAATATACACTATGGTTTAAGTAAAAAAGAAACATTCTGAAATATTAACAACAACAACAAAAAAGGCAAGGATTAAGCCAAAAAGGATTTTCAAGAAAGTATGTATCCCAGGGGATAAGTGATAAATTAGAAGTCAAGAGATCCAGACTATAGTCTTGATTTTGCTATATCTTCATTATAATGCTTTGGAGACCAAAAATTTCTATAAAATAATGGAGTTAGATAGATGGTCACCTTCTGACCCATGGTTTTAATGAACCAAAATGCTCCAAGCATATTAGTAAGCCATATATAGATACTTCAAAGCATTTTTCAGGTGTCATTTAAAAAAATCTACAGTTGGCTCATGATTGTTTTCTTCTTTCAACTTAAAATTCCATCCCCTGACCAAATTATTTTAAACTTTTACTATTTTTTAAATTGCAAATATATAAGTGACTTTAAGAGTTTTTAAATGTGAAGTGTAAGTGTAATAGACAGAAATGTCTTGTTGAACAAAACTTCTATTTAAATATGTTGCTTACTATGTTTTGCTCACTCTGAGCTCCAGAGTCTTGACCAGTTGAAAGTGGAGCAGTTATATCTGAGATCCTACAACAGGGCACATGAAGACCCCTCACTCCCATGTCCACTCAATTCTAACTGAGAGAGTCTCCCACCCAAAGGACAGACTGAAGTAATCTCCTTCTCTCTTGCAAGAGTTATCATAAACATTGCCCCTGCCCCCACCTTTGATGCTGTCTTCCTTAAGGGACAATTGGCAAAATCAAAGGAGACAATGCTTGGATAGGTGTGTTCTGTGAGGTCGCTGCCCCTTTCTGTGCTTCTGTCTTCAGAGTGCTAGCCACTAGGAGTCTGGAACTCAATTCCCCAGCATCCAGGATTTTGAAAGCCAAGTTACCCAAAACACTGAGGATCTGTTTTCTATTTTTACTAGCTCCTACTCCCAAACAAAATTATTCGCACCCCATCCTCTTTCCCTTAGCCAAAGGTAAGTGGTGTCTAAGCAACATTAAGCCAGGACCCAGCTCCTGGAACATAGGAAGATCTCAATAATGTTTATCAAATGAAGAGAATTGATTAGTCTTTTGAAGGGGAGTAGGTGGAGGCCAAGATGACAAGGCAAATTAGTAGACCAGGAACTACAGTAGTTCATCAGATGCTAAAGGAACTGATAAACCAAGAAGCACATCTGGAAATGTAATCAGCACAAATGGGAGGGCAAAGCAGAAAACAAGGGATAAGCAAGAAAGGAGAAGAGACAGAGTGTGATCATGGAGAAGAGTTGGTTCGGGAACACATTTTGTGATTTTGAGCTTCTAGTGCTGAAGTCATACTCTTACGTATTATTTGGCAGGATGCTACTGGACTAGAGCCTTAAAGCAATAGACTTCCCCCCAGGGAACTCTGCTCTTTTGGTCCTCAGGAAAATACAGCTCAATCCATGGCCAAAGGTCAGTGATTTGAGTGGCCACAGCTCCCTTTTTTGTTCTTATATATCCTGCTGTTGACAATAACCATGCTGTCAGTTGTATTTTTGTTTGTTTGGTTTTGAGTTGAGGTCTCACTCTGTTTCCCAGGATAGAGTACAATGGCACAATCACAGCTCATTGTGGTCTCAACCACCTGGGCCAAGGCAATTCTTCCACCTCAGCCTCCTGAGAAGCTGGGACTACAGGCACGTGAGCACCACCACCCCTGGCTAATTTATTTTTATGTTTTTGTAGAGACAGGGTCTTGCTGTGTTGGCCAGACTGGTCTTGAACTCCCGGGGTTCAAAGAATCCTCCTACCTTGGCCTCCCAAAGTACTGGGACTACAGGCCTGAACCACTGTGTGTGGCAGTTGTAAATATTTAACTAAGTTTAAGTCCAGTAATACACTTTGACCATTACATCTATTGTCTGTTTTATATAATTTCCAGGGTATATGTTGACAGTCTCTCACTGTTCAACTCCTTTTGTCTAGGTTCCCCAAACTCCTGTCTTTGTCCTCCATCTGGTGGCAGGGTCTTATGTGTTTGGGAAGCAAGGAATAGCAACTCCGACTTGCTACCACCCAAAAACAAGTAAGCACCTTCTTGATCATCATACCATGCTTTCATGTCTGATAGTGATTACAGTTCCTATGCCCATCAAAGGGTATCTTCTGGTAGATAGCCACAGAGTAACATAATGACCACTGATTGCACAAGTATGACATTAGATAGCAAAATAAAAACTGTAATCTTTCTAAAACTGTTGACTATATCCAGTAGGGCTAAATATATGCATATCCTATGACCCATCAGTTTTGCCTTCAGGTGAAATACTCAACAGAAATGAGCACTTACATCTACCAAAAGACATATAGAGGAATAATCAGAGTAGCATCATTTCTAATTAGGAACAAACTAGAAACTACTCATATGTACATCAAAAGTAACCTGGATACACTGGGCTTGGTGGCTCATGCCTATAATCCTAGCACTTTGGGAGGCCAATGAGAGAAGGTTGCTTGAACCCAGGGGTTCGAGATCAGCCTAAGCAACATAGCAAGACCTTGTCTCAAACAAACACACAGACAAAAAAAATCAAAAATTAGTTGGGCGTGGTGGCACTGCCTGTAGTTCCAGCTACTCAGAATGCTGAAGTGGAAGTATCGCCTGAGCCCAGAAGGTCAGGACTGCAGTGAGCAGTGATCATCAAGATCACGCACACTGTACTCCAGCCTGGGTGACAGAGTGAGATCCTGACTTAAAAAAAATAAATATTTAAATAGCTAGGTGCAGTGGCTCGAGCCTGTATTCCTAGCACTTTGGGAGGCCGAGGCAAGCTTGAGCCCAGGGGTTTGAGACCAGCATGGGCAACTTGGCGAGACCTTGTCTCTACAATATATCAAAAAATTAGCTGGGTGTGGTAGCACACACCTATAGTTCTGGCTACTTGGAAGCCTGAAGCGGAAGGATTGCCTGAGCCCAGAGGGTCGACACTGGGGTGGCCATGAGCCTGCTCTCCAGACTGGGCGACAGAGTAAGATTCTGACTTAAAATAATCAATCAATCAATCAATAACCTGGATTGTAAAAATGTGGTATCATCTATAAAAGGTATATAGGAATGCTATACAGCACATAACAGAATGCTATAAAGCAAAGAAAATTACTGAACTGCAAATACATCATGCAATAAAGGGAATAAATTTCATAGCAAAAGTTGAGTCAGAGAGGGCAGATGCAGAAAACTAACTGTATTATTCTATATAAAAGATCAAAAACAAGAACAACAACAAACATATGCAAGTAATGTGGTTTCCCTGGGAGTACAGTAGTGCCTGAAAAGGGAAAAAGGAACTTCTAGACTTCTGCATTGTGATCTGTGTGCCATTGACACAAGTGCATCCACTCTGTAAAAATTCACAGAGCCGTCTACTTACAATTTGTATATCCTTTTTATTTATGTTATACTTCAATAAAAAGTACATAAAATTTAAAAAGTAGATTTTCTGCTTAATGCTCTTATACTAATGTGTTACTTTCTAGAGGACTTTGCTCAGTTATGAACAATACAGCTTAGAAGGAATGTATAGGGCTTGAAAAGAGTTCGGTTAAGAACAATAGAACTAACTGACGAGTTGGAAACTAAGGAAAAACGTATAGCATCTTGCTATAGCCTAAAGAGAGTTAACAAAGGAGTTTTTAAATAATCATCTTTTAGTACCTGAAGGCTCCTAGGAAAATATTCTTTATTGATGTCCCTTATATAATAAGCCAACACCAAAAGGTACTTGGTATTTTAAGCAAATAACCTAGTGTTTTATAGTCTTTGACTTGTAGCATCTTCTCCTGTGAAATGTCCATATGGACAGACCCAGTAGGTATCTGGTTGTAAGGTCTAGTACACCTAGTACATACCCTTGTCTCTGGCTCTAACCCCAGACTCTCAGGTGTTGGATGGGGAAATTGCTTTAATGGCAGATAACCAAACAGAAGAACAGTCTTCAGAACAGATGGAAAGCTCAGCATAAAGAAGGAACCATTAGAGACATCAAGACTAGCATAAGGTAAATCAGTGTACATACATGCAGAAGCTTAGCAGAATGACAAACCAGTTTCATCTCTTGCCAACTCCAATTGATTGGTACTAGTTACCCAGAACACTGGGCTAAGAAAAATTATCAGGCAAGGCCCAGAATTCACAAGAAAAAGTGAATGAGTATCTCTGCTAAGAGGGACTGGGGACTGAGTTGAGTTGTAGAATCACCGTGATTTCTCTGACACTCTTCAATAAGAGATGTTGCAAAAAACAGCAGGAACATAATATTTGAACATTTTTAAGGGTTTCTGTAATGTGCACATAAACATTTCATATCTACCCAGGAAAGTTATAGAAGATGAGAAAGTATTTAGAGATAGCTTAGTCTAGAAAATTTGTTAACCTTTCTTAGTTTTGGCAGGGAGATGGGAGAAAAGTGCAAGTGGAAACTGTTTTATATAAAGCCCCCAAATACAAAGTAGACAACAGCAGAGAGTCTCTAATTGGAAGGGAAAAGAAAGACTCCTTTTCATACTCCCAGCATGGGGTCTGAAGTACCTCTGTAGAATCTTGGGACTTAAAAGGCACTAAAATATATACTCTAATTTTTTACTGATGAAGAAACCGAGAGGCTGCCATATTAAGTAATTGTTTTGGGGTTACACAATTAGAACTTGAGCCTACATATTCTGTCTTCTATCTAGATAGTTCCTATACTGGAATCTTCAGATATTGAGATAATTTAAAATTTAGATTTTCTTAAGGCACGTTAATTTGAGAGGAATAGGGTAATAATTGCATTAGCTCAAGTAAAACACATGTTTTAGGATAAAATTGTGTGGAATCCAGAGAAAAGTGGGACTATAGGTTTTAGGTTGTGTAGTTACCAGGTCACCGCTAGGGACCTACACAGTAAGAGCTCAAGGACATTCATTCTAACACACTGCTGTGAGCATAACTTGACCGCTAACTCCAACAGTCTCTGTGCATCGTAGTTCGAATTCTAAAGAGAAAACATTAGCTTGCTCTGGCCTATGGACATTTTTTATTTTATTTATTTATTGAATTGGAGTCTCACTGCCTTGCCCAGGCTGGAGTGCGGTGGCACACACCCGCGGCCACCTCAGCATCGACCTATCGGGCTCCGACGATCTCTCCGCCTCAGCCTTGCAAGTAGCCGGAACTACAGGCGCGCACTACCATGTCCGGCTAATTTTTTTGATTTATTCTAGAGAAGAGGCCTTGCCAAATTGCCCTGGCTGGTCTAGAACACTTAGGCTCAGGCAATTCACTCGCCTTGGCCTCCCAAAGTGCTGGGATTACAGGCTGAGCCACCAAGTCCGGCCCCTGACGTTTTTTACCTTTGTCAGTTTTTCACTTTTAGAACTATCAGCTGTGTCTGGAAGGAGAGGTGTTGAGTCATATGGAGATGCAGTTTCTGGAAAAGAGAGAGAAAAGCTTCCTTTAGAAGGCCCTGTGAGCCAGTAAAAGTGATATGCTGGTAAAGGGTTAACAATGGGTTCTGGGGTGGAAGAAGTGGGACATCCTTATTGGTAGCACTTGCAGATTTTCATAGTGTAAATACTCCTACCAGGAGATTTCCAACTACTAATGTGACATTACTGATTGCAGAGTTGGGAGGAGATGCAAGGGCATATCATTATATAGAGTTTCCATGATCCACATATGAAAGTTAAAACAGATAACAGCCAAGTAATTGGGAAGTAGTACGTTTTTAGAACTTATTATGTGTTATATTTATATTTACATAACATATGTAAATTATATTCATTTTAAGATAATTACACATTATGTTTATATAATTTTATATTAAATAATATCTCTCTTTAATAACTGCCTCAAAATTTCCTGAAAATTTAACAATCAACTCTAGTGGGTTAGTGCAAGCTGGTTCCAGCCTACCACTAGCAGATATTTGAAAATCACCATCTACATTAGAGAGTTTGGGCTTGGGAGCTCTTGAAGACCAGTGTTTGATTGACATAAGAAAAGGACAGGATAAGTAGGGCATAAGATTAAGCCAAAAATATCAGAATTAAAAATTTTCCTTTATGGGAGGATCGCTTGAGACCAGGAGTATGAGGCTACAGTGAGCTATGATTGCTCCATTGCACTCCAGGAAAAAAAGGATTGCCTTTAACTACAAAGGCCAAGATGAATTTGCCTGTCTTTTAATCAAGAGGAGGGAAACAACCCTTCTCATCTTCCCAAGGTTGTTAATTGGTTTCAATTAACCTCTATATAGATGTAGATAGTATGATGAAATGATTTTTGCTCTTTTCAATGAATTATATTTTTTGTTTCAAAGATTTTAAATCAAAGAATCTCTCAGGTCTGTAAGTACTGGATAAGTACAACTGACTACCCAGACCAGGTAGAGATTATTCATGAGCTGAGTGTGCAGGGATTCAGTAAAAATCTGTGCATTTAACAGCTGATACCCAGTAGGGACCAGCTCTCATTTGCTATTACTAGGTAATTGGCTCTGGTTTTATGCTAATGTTAATTTGTAGGTTTGATAAAAATATATTATATCAAATTTATAATACAATAGTGCAATACATCTAACCAATACTTACATTTATTATACTTAAAATTTATATTTTGTCCACAGGAAGGTATCCCCTCTTATGATAAAGTAATAACTAAGTGTTTGGATCACTAGGCAATATCTTATTCTGTTAAAATAAATTAGTTTGACTCAAACACTAGAGATTGATCTAAAAACAAAGTCTGAAAATATAGGTGTTCATAAATTCCTTGACAACTGAAGCATATCAAAACTCTTGCACTTCAAAAATGATTGCAATTTTTTTCTAGAATGGTCTCAAATCTTATGTTCAGGAAACTGCAAACCTCAGACCACCACATCAAGGGAAATGAAGTGAACCTTTTACATGATGATAAGACTTTATAGAAAACCACGAAATGAGCTACTCTCACATCATCATGCAGGTGCATGGGTCTTTTTGAACAAATTATTCCAGAATAAGGAAGCCTGTGTCTCCATCCTTCCAGGGTTATACAAGGAAACCACTTTTGATTGGTATTTTATTCTGTGTAGTATTTGTTTTAGGGCATACGCTTTGATCAAAATCTATTTATTGGAGACCTGTTCTCTATTAGAAGCCATAATTTCCAATATCTAGAATTAATCATTGAGCTCTTGGCTATTGCTAAATAGAAATGTTATACTGAATTATTAAACATCTATGTGCATGTGAAGTTTGTCCCTAAAGTGAATTTCAAATACAGAGCCACACAAAAAATTAATAAAACCAATATACAAAACTAGAGGTTATCCAAACCAGGTGCTTTCTCAAACTGAAAATGAACCAAACGAAGAACACAAAGGTGAAACTTGTACTAATAGAATAATTCATCACTTGAATTCTTATAAAAGTAGGAACATGATAAACAGATTTGAGAATATGGTGTAAATGCTCCTTTGTTCTTATTTCCAATCTGTATATTAAAATTAAATTTTCTTTTAATCTTTCTTCATTAATTATGAAGGGTTGACATGGTATCCCGCTAGAAGTGACTAGGAAGTTAGGGATGTGAAACTAGAGCTTTGGGAAAGAGGTGTTAAAGGTAGTAATTGGCCACTATGTAGCTTGTGTTGACATTTAACTTAGTTTCAAATGTGATGTTAGTAAAAAATATATTATACTTTGAAAGTTTACATATGCTATAAGTGAGTTATGTTAGAGTCAAAAATTATAAATTATGTAGCATCTATATAATCATAAGTGGAAAGCAGATATATTTACAGAAATAAGTGTTGGATTTAAGAGAACTTCAGAAATTGGAAACTCATGTGCATATGAAAATATTTTACCTTCATACTTGTTTTGATAAAATATCAATATGTGAGTTCCACAATTAGGAGCATCCCTATCTCCTTTCAAAGTCTGATTTTAAGGCAAGGATAATTTAAGTACTTGAAGAGATAGGCTTGTGAAAATGTGTGTATAAAGTTACTGAATTATATTTTTTTATTAAATTTTATCTTAAGATTTGAATAGAGAATCAAAAATTGTTAGGCTGAATGGAACCCTAGAGTTCTAGTCTAAGGACTGTGTTTTAGAGAGGAGAGAACTGAATGGCTTATGAATGGAAATTTCTTGATCTGGCTTCTTTCTGTCTGCTTCCCCTTTTTCTGACACTCCTAACATAAGATGTAACTTCCAAATGCCTCACTGTTCCCTGGATAGCCTTAGTACTCCCTGCTGCCTACTTTTAATAAGTCATCATGAATTTCCCCCATCGTAGCAATACCACTGTAATGTAATCTGTTCCTTTACTTGTTTGTAGTTACCAGCTAGATGACAAGCTTCAGGAAGGTAGAGAAGAAATTTTGTCCTTTAGCAAACACAGACATTGCCTTATATAGTAAGACTTGCTATATAGTAAGAACTTATGTATTTTTTGAATGAGTGACAAACACAACATTTGTTTTTGTAAAGTTACTGAGAACCCATGCAAATTTAACATAAATAAGGATTCTTTCGTCAGAAAAGTAAATATGAATTGAATTATTGTTCAAAATTCAGAAACTCAAGTCTGTAATCTGCTAAATTAAAATAGGATTACCCTGAAAAATACATTTCATTTGTAATTGCTCATTAGAAACACTTATAGTTTATAATATTGGTAACTTTAAGAACGTAATAGCGGATCTGAGATTGCTAAAGTTAATCATAAAAGGCTGTGTTCTGAACCTTTTATCTATTTAAAAAAAATTCATGTAGAGATTATTTGCTCCTGTGATTGTGTCTTCTTTTTGTTGTAGATTCTGGTCATTGCAATTTTATAGATGATAAAGTTCTCGAAGAAGAGCCTCTCTTTTATTTGTCTTATATGACAGCAAAGTAACTCTGGATCCAGTTCCTTACCATTTCATTTACTTGACTCAGCTCCTTGTCCTTGAACTCATCTCACAATTTCATTGCCAGCTAGAAACTTATAGCCTTGTTCACAGGAATAGCTTGAGTCAAATATTCTCAGCGTCAACACTTTCAAGGTGTCCCGACAGCTGTTCAATATCTGCTGAGCCGCTTTTTATTTCTCATCTAGACTATTGACATTTTCACAATTTTTCTGTGATTTTTATCTTCGCCAATGACCTGCTCATGATCACAGTGCTTTTTCTTATTTTTCCACTTTTGGAAGTGAGACTTAGATGAAGAATTTACCAACAATATGATTGGAAGCTGGAGAAGTGAAACTTGGCAGCATTCGTTCCTGTCTATTAAGTTCTCTCTTGGCCTTATTAAGGGTCTGGCAGCGTATGGGACCACACCGTCCTCTAGTGGCTGACCCCATGAGAGGCCGGTGGCCACTCTCCCACTGTGGCAGACTGTCCTTTCTCTCAGTATGTGACCCAGGGGTTATTAGTTTTAAGATAAAGGTTATTTTGCTTTGTATTTTGCTTTCTAATAGTCAAATTAAATTTTACATCTTTACACATATATTTTATGACTTAGAACCATTTTTAATTGGAGGAAATAGAAAAATAAATTCAAGAAGTCAAAGCAAATATTTAAGATTGCTGAAAAAGTCTTAAGGAGCTTATTAGTCAGTCAACAGATATTTATCAGCTATACAAAACATGCTGGGTACTGTTGTAGGTGGGATAAACATTAATGACCAGAATAGATAAAGACCCTTGCCTGCATGAAACTGACATTCTAGTATGAGGACTCCATTAATGAATATGTGTTTCTCCTTAGAATAACATTCAAACCAGATGCCTTGTAGATATGACATATGTCAACAGCCATACTATTATGAACTGCATTCTGAACATTTAGTAATGTCACTGACTTTGTCTGATCTTCACTATCCTGCCATCAGGGCAAGTAGGAAGTGACTGGCAACATGTCACTTACTAAGCGCCAATACTAGCCCCAATCATACCTTGCCATCCAGATGTATCACTCAGCTCCTTTGTGCTGCTAATATTTCTTTTCTCTTTTTTTTTTTTTTTTGAGTTGGAGTCTCACTGTCACCCAGATCGACCTGCTGGGCTCCAGTGATCCTTCAGGCTCAGCCTTCCAAGTAGCTGGAACTACAGGCGAGTGCTACCACGCCTGGCTCATTTTTTGATTTTATTGTAGAGATGAGGTCTCACCAAGTTCCCCGGGTGGGTCTCGAACCCGCGGGCTCAGGCAATCCACTCACCTCAGCCTCCCAAAGGCACGGGATTACAGGCTGAGCCACCGAGCCCAGCTGCTAATATTTCTTACTCCAGAAAGGCCATTAGAGAAAGCTATTTATGTCTTCCTAAATTGTGTGCCAACATTTAAGAAATGCCCTTTTAGTTCTCTCGCCATTTCTCTTCTCCCAGTTCTCCTCCCTATAGGGATAAAGACTTATACCTACGTCTCCACCTCTAATTTGGATAAACTTTTGCTGAGTAATTTTTGCCTGGGGCTAGACTCCACTTCAACACAAATGAGACTAGTTGTTTCAGGCCTCTAATTAGGAGACAGAAATGGATAAATAAGACTTTAGTCATTGTCACCACTTTGCTTGAAAGAATGCAATTTCAAGGTAGTTTAATAAACAATAATCTCATTTTCTGACTCTTAAAGAGAATGTAATTTATCTATATTATTGATGTTACCACAGATTAAGCATTTGTTTCTCCATTCCTATAATGGTGTTTTCAAATTCTAGCTAATGGTAAGGAGATAAAATTAACAAATTCATTAATTGTTAATATCTACTAACTTTCTAAATTTTATAAATAGATTCTTTATTTGGGAGAATATCACTTAAAGAAATAAGGATTTTGATGGCAATTCTATACCCTTGGAAAATGCAATTTATTTGACTATTGATGACTTAATTTTTAAATTATTATAATAAAAATACTCTTTTAATGTTTATGTGGCATTGATTGAAGATGATTCACATTTAATTTAAAATACTGTTTCTTTACATTGAAAATGGAAAAATTCACAACAGACACACACAAAAAATGAAATACCTCAGCATCTTCCTAACCAGAGAAGTGAAAGACCTTTACAATGAGAACTACAAAACACTGCTCAAAGAAATCCAAGAGGATACAAACAAATGGAAAAATATTCCATGCTCATGGATAGGAAGAATCAACATTGTTAAAATGTCCATCCTACCACAGGCAATCTACAGATTCAATGGAATACCCATCAAATTACCAACATCATTCTTCTATTCTTGGAAATGACAATACAGAAATTCATATGGAAACACAAACGACCATGAATAGCCAAAACAATCCTTAGCAAAAGAAACAAAACAGAAGGTATCACACACTTCTAGACTTCAAACTTTACTATAAGTTTACAATAATCAAAACAGCCTGGTATTGGCACAAGAACAGGCACATGGACCAATGGAACAGGATAGAGATTACGGAAGCAAGATCTCAAGTTCTCAACCAATTCATCTTTGACAAAGCCTCCACCAACAACCACTGGGAGAGGAGAACCTATCAAGTTAATGGGGGGAAACTTGCTGATCACATGCAGAAGATTGACCCCTACCTCTCACAATACACAAAAATCAGCTCTAAATGGATCAAAGACCGAAATGTAAAATCTCAAACTATAAGAATCTTAGAAAATGCAGGATAAACCCTTACGGAAATTGAAACTGGCAACCAATTCCTGATCAAAACCCCAAGTGCCCATGCCATAACAGATAAGATAGACAAGTGGGACCTCATCAAACTGAAAAGCTTCTGCAAAGCAAAAGAAACCATCAAGAGAGTGGGAAGACAGCCCAGAGAATGGGAAAAGAATATTTGCCAACGGTATATCTGGCGAAGGCCTAACATCTAGGATCTACAAGGAACTCAAATGTGTTGAAAAGAAAAGACAAAGTACCATTAAAAAGTGGACAAAAGACATGAATAGATACTTCTCAAAAGAAGATATATGGGCAGTCAACAGATACATGAGAAAGTACTCAGCCTCACTAATCATCAGAGAAATGCAAATTAAAACCACATTGAGATACCACCTAACCCTGGTAAGAATGGCCATCATTAATAAAACAAAGAACAACAGATGTTGGTGAGGATGTGGAGAAAAAAGTACGCTTCTACACTGCTAGCAGGAATGCAAACTAGTGCAACCTCTTTGGAAGACAGTGTGATGATTTCTGAAAGAATTAGAAATTGACCTTCCATATGATGCTCTCCTATTGGGAATATACCTGGTGAAACTCAATCATCCTACCAAGAGTATAGCTGCACACGCATGTTTATTGCAGCACTATTCACAGTAGCAAAAACATGGAACCAGCTGTGCTGCACATTGAAACTGGACTGGATAAAAAAAATGTGATACATATACACAATGGAGTATTATGCAGCCATAAAGAAGGACAAACATATGGACTTCGTAGCAACTTGGATGGATTTAGTCTGTCATATTCAGTGGTCTATCACAGAAACAGTGTACCATATGTTCTCTCTTAAGCGAACCTTGAACAATTATCATAATACTATAAGAAAGAAACTGGCAATAGTGGAAAACTGCCAGAGCAGGGGTTTGGGGGAAGGATCAGTAGTTGAGGGAAACTGCCAGGGGAAGGGGGAGTCACACCTCATCAACAAGGGTACCTGCATAATGAACATTTGTATACCTAACTCTGAATTATTCCCCATATCTATAAAATTAAAAATTTAGCCGGGCTTGGTGGCTCAGCCTGAAATCCCGTGCCTTTGGGAGGCTGAGGTGAGCGGATTGCCTGAGCCCGTGGGTTCGAGACCCACCTGGACCGGCGAGACCTCATCTCTACAATAAAAAAAAAAAAATTAGCTGGGAGTGGTAGTGCGCGCCTGTAATTCTGTCTACTCGGAAGGCTGAGATGGAAGGATCGCCGGAGCCCAGCAGGTCGAGGCTGTGGTGGCTGGGAGCAGCCACTGCACTCCTGTCTGGGCGACAGAGTGAGACTCCAATTCAAAAAAATAATAATAATAAAATAAAATTAAATTAAATTAAAAATTTTAAAGTTAATAAAAAAGAAAATGGAAAATTAAAAACAAAGAGCCTAGTGGCATCCGTGAATACACTCATAATAAAATAATAAAGAAGTGAAAAGAATACCAGGTATAATGATTTTTCTTAATCCATTTTTCAATTGCTGATTCTGGGAGCAACCAAATAATGTAATGCATGAGAGCAATGATGCCAATTTGATCCACTTTTTTTTTTTTTTTGAGTCAGAGTCTCACTCTGCCACCCAGGCTGGAGTGCAGTGGCACACCTCACTGCCACCCCAGCGTCGACCTGCTGGGCTCTGGCGATCCTTCTGCCTCAGCCTTCCAAGTTGCCCGAACTACAGGCACATGCCACCATACCAGGTTAATTTTTGATTTGTTGTAGAGATGAGGTCTCACCAAATTGCCCAGGCTGGTCTCGAACCTCTGGGCTCAGGCAATTCTCTCACCTCGGCCTCCCAAAGTACTGGGATTATAGGTATGAGCCACTGTGCCCAGCCAGAACCACATTTTTAAAGGTATACTTCAGTTGCTCTAAAGAATCAACTTTTATTACTATTTGGGTGTTTGCAGCAAAATTTGATAAGAACAGCATTGAAACTGGATATGAAATATTTTAATTTACATTATGGTTTTCCCATTACCTAAGTGAGATTAATCTGAAAACCGTTTTCCTCTGCAGAATGAAGGTGTTTGGTTAAAGTGATCTAGCAAGTTCTTTCCATGAAAAGAAAAATATAAAATATTTTCACAGTATAATTATATGACATATTCAAAAGATGACAGATCATATGAAACACTAATAAATGATGTGTATTTAGCCCAGGGTTGTAAAATAGGCTACTTACAAAAAATTTGTTTATTTTAGAAGCATACTTAATTCTTTATGACCCATCTCAAAATACTATTAATCAAACTTTTCACTGCAGGAAGTATAAAAATGATTTCTTCTGTGTTCCAGACAAAAAGCATTGTTAGTTTTGATGATGCTGTAAATCTCACAAACCATCTTTATCTTTTTGCTTCCTAGAGTGGAACATGGAATTTTAAGTGCCCTAAAACCCAGGGAAAATTGATAATAAATATCTTCATTAGAATTACCACTTAAATATTGTAGTACGAATTGATTTTCCTACACATTTGTCCATGTAGTTTCTATAATGCTTCAATTTGGATAGACCCCCACTTTATTATCCCAGTTTGATAGAGGTAAAAACTGAATTCCAGATAGGTAATATAATTTTCCCAAGGTCTCATAACTATTGAGTGTTCACATCTAGCAAGGTGAGTAAGGAAAAAAAAAAAAAAAAAAACAAAGTAAAAAATCAAATGATCTCTCATTAATCTCATTGCAGTATGGGGCTGAATTAGAGTAGCAGCCACTCCTGAAATAAGGAAGCAATAATTAAGATGTTCAAATTGAGCCAAATTTTTGTTGTGCCTGAATATGCTCTCCAAATTATGTGACTTCATAGTCAATCAATACTCTTTTTTTTCACATATGTCCTACACAGTCCACAGAAAATAGGCAATCTATTCCGGTCAAGGGATGAAATTTTGTGCAGACTGAGACTCTTCCATGAATGTAGTTTGCATTCAGAAACTCTGATTTATCTCAATTATCATACATCATAGCTGTTGAAGTTAGATTTTCTCTCCTATATTAAAGTGCATCTAATTTCTAAGTTATGACTGCTAAAAAGTTACCTAAATCTTTTATTTAGATATAATTTCATGCTTACAGAAAAGTTGCAAGACTAGTATAGAGAACTCCACATTTTTCAATTGTTAGCATTTCACCCCATTTGCCCAATCATCTGTTCTCTCTCTCTCTTTCTGCAAGTAAGTGTATATACATTTGTCCAAACCAGTAGAAAATAATTTTGATGACATCATAACTTTTTACCCAGAAAGTTTTATTTTGTATTTCCTAAGACTTTATATAACCACAGTTCAATTGTCAAAATTAGGAAATTTAAAAGAGATGCAATGCTGTTATCTAATTCATGGTCTATATTCAAATTTTGTCAGTTGTTTCAATAATGTCCCTTATGGTTTTGTTTGTCTCTGGTTCAGGCTTCATACCAGGATCATACATCATATTTAGTTCTCATGTCTCTTTAGTAGCCTTTAAATTTTTTAACCTTTCTTTGTCTTGCTTGATTTTGACATCCACCTTAGAAGAGAACAGGCCAGTTGTAGAATGTCCCTCAGGTAGGGTTTATCTGATGTTTCTTCATGACTACATTCAGGTTACGCATTTTTGACAGAATAAGTAAATAACATTATATACCTCATAGAGTACCAAGAGGTACATGGTGTTAATTTGTCTCATTAATGTTGTTTACTATTATTACATAATTAAGAAAATATTGTGTTCATTAGATTCAACCACTATAAAGTTACTATTTCTCTTTGTACTCATGGCTCTTCATCAAACTTTTACCCACTAGCTTTAGCATGCATTGGTAATTTTGCCTGGACTAGCAATAATCTTATGATGGATGCAAAATGGTCATTTTCTAATTTCATCATTATTTCAATATCTATTAGTATTCTACTATCAGGGAAATTTTTCTCTTCTCCCTTATGTATTCATTTGTTTGATAGGTTGAGTACTTAAACAGTTACACTCAAATATTCTTGTTTTATTTAATAAATATCTTGTTCCTATCATTATTTACTCTGATGCTCAAATTGTCCCAGATTTGTTATGTTCCTTGGACATGTCCTCATCATTTTCCTGAGTACATCCTTGCCCCAGTCCTGGAATCAGCCATTTCTCCAAGGTTCCCTGGGCCATTTTAATAGGAGATTGAATTGAGAAACCAAGATCTAGGCACTAGGTGTGCTCATTTCCCTGAAGTATGTTTGCTTCTAGGCTCTTTTAATGAAAACACACACACACACACACACACACACACACACACACACACACAGGCACCATCTATTAATACGAGAGCTTGAGAGCTGAAATTCCAATTCAGCACTAAAGGATTAATTGTAGTCTTCCCTCTTTTCATATTTGAACTCTATTTTTTGTTAATGAAACCCATAGGTCTTATTATCCTCAATATATTGATTCATTTGTTCAACCTATAATACACCACTCTAACTCCTGCCACTAAAGATAAGGATCTTTCTCACTGAAGCTCAATGTTTGTTTGTGTGTATTTGTGTGTGTGTGTGTGTGTGTGTTTATCTTTAGACCTTGATAATATCACTAAAAAACTCTATTCGACAGTTATGTGGGTTTCTTTTTTTAAAAAAATACTATTATTGTTCTCTTCTGTGTGGTTACATTATTCACTTGAATACTGCTAGGTTCATTTCTTCCTGGCTATATCCATTCTCCCCATCCTTGATTCTTTAATTTTACTTTTAAAAAATGTAAGACATTGACATTTATCCCAAAGTAAAAACTCTAAAACAAGTTCTTAGAGAAGTATCACTCCTCCATTCCTTCCATTCCATTCCATTCACATTCATCCCCCCAATTAACCAGGTAACCATGTTCATTCGTTTTTGGTTTATCAATTCTGTGTTTACTTTTTGAAAAAATAAACATATATGTAGAAGTTTCTCATTTTTCTTTTTTCTTACAGAAAACGTAACATGCCATATATATACCCTTTTGCACTTTGCCATTTTCATTTAACAATATATCCTAGACATACTCCATGTTAGTTCATAGAGATTTTTCTCAGTCTTTTGTTTTCAGCTGTATAATTCTTCGTTGTGTGAATGCACATAATTTATTCTGTTTCCTATGTATGAAAACTTATGCTGTTGCCAATATTTTGTAATTACAAATCATAAATAATGTTATGAAAACATACTTCTATTTTATTGTGGGCATAAGACATGACTTTAAAATTAGCTCTATTTCTTTTCCTCAAGTTAAACACATGTGGAGGCATCAAAAATTATTAATTCTTTTCTTGTGTGTAAAAACAAAGATTCATGACAATACGCAGACTAGAAAGCTATGTAGGGATTATATAGTCTGGAAAACTGTGACTACATTTTGTGGAAGTAAAAGTTGTACCACATATTTGTATAACAGCAGGGCAAGTGTGGTCTCTAGGAAGCATAGGTAGAGTTGATTAGATTGCAGTGTATACTTAAAAGTTGAATAATGCACTCTTGTAAAACACTCTTCAAAATTATTTAACTTCCCATGATATCATCACAGCATGGGCAAAAAAAAAAAAACTTTAGTGTTATCTTTTCCTGTCACGTGACTAGTGCAAACAAAAGAAATCCTTATCTTTTTGTTTCTATTCTGGTCCTTTATAAAATGGCAATAAGCACCATTCAAAACTTTCACATTAAAGATTTGGTTTGAGAAAAAAAGATTTATTTTGTATTTCAAGCATGTTATATTTGCTAAATTATAAAGCAGACATTCTTGCAACTGAAGTTGTCTAGCGTGTTATATATATAGAAAACTTTGTAGTTTTGAAATCATCTTCCTATATATTTTCACATTTTCACCTCATAGCAACCCCAGGCATAGTGAACTAGGCAGGAGTCACTTGTCCTTATTTTATAAATGAGGAAACAGATATTTACAGAGTTTAAGGAAATTGCCCTGTGATGTTGAGCTTTAACATCGACCAACGAACTAGAATCTAGGACAATTTTTTTCTCTATAAAGCAGGATGTGTCTATCTCATAGGGTTATTGTGACAATCAAACAATGTAATGCACATGCAAAAGCTAAGGTGTACAAAGATGAGGTAGCTCTATTATTACAATATTTTAGCTTTCATGACTATGCGAGAAAAATTTGCCATATATAAGCAATATAAGAGATTTGAACAGTCTGGAGCTATAGATCACACAGCAGGACTTAAAGGTTCACATGGGGAAATATAGACTGAACTAGTACCTCTAGGAGCAGGTGATGATAATACATATCCATTGTGGAATAATTAACAGCATTATATGTTACACAGAACTTAGACCTTGAAACAAACCTCATTAAAAGGCACTTGATCTAAGTTTAAAACCTTTAAGTATCTCCTCTTTAAAAGTGATCAATGCATGTACTGGCTACTTTAGTTATCCCGCTATGAGATTCACATAACTTTGATCTAACTTTCTTTGATTTAACACTGCAATTAAGAAGATTTGGTTCAAAGTAAAAGCTCATTGGTTGATGTTTTATACTGATGTGATAATGTTTACACAGATGTGCTTTGAAATCTTGATTATGGTGGATTTGGGGGTCCTACCACAAGACAGACTGCTGTTATTTGAAAGGTGAAATAATATAACATTTACCTGGAATGACTTTTAAAACAGACTTAGCAATATACGTTTCTAAAGTGATGTATCTGTTTATTGTTTTAGCCAGTGTTTTTGTTTTATTTCATATCTATCAACAGTAAATCACTTGCTTTGAGGACTCTTTTATAACTTGGTTGCACAAGGGTCAGTACTTAGGCCCCTAGTGATGAAAAGGTGTAACTATACCCACTTTAAAGCACCTGCCAATTAATTAGAAAAAAACCCCTTCAGAGCAAATAAAATAAACCAGTCAAATCCAACTGAGCTCCCAGGTTTAGGCTTTTGCTGAACAGACCATGAAATAAGACTGAACAACTAATCTTCAATGAGTCCCTAAAACTTTTTACTCAGGGGAGCATAAATCTGCTAAATGATTCTCAACTCTTCTGTCACTGAAAAATTTTAACAGAAAGATCTCGAATTTAACGAATGATACACATCCAAAGCTTCAAGGTTTAAATGGACATATATCTAACTTCGTGTCAATGACTTTTTATTTTAAAATATGCACAGGCACACTTAAATTTTGTGAGTAACTTTTGAAGTCTCAAAATGTATCAAGAATCAACACTATTTCCATTGTTGTTTTTAGATTTTATAATTAAAATGTGAACCAAAAAAAAAAAAAAAACCAAAACCTAGCCTTTAAGAAAATACAACTAAGAAAAACAAGGAAGTGCTCTTGGACTGTATTAGGACCCCAGAGGCCACTTATCATTGATGACACTATTCCAGATACTCATTTTCTATTCATGGCAAATTAAAAGAATATAAATCATTTCTTTTAGCCTATTTGGATTTACCTTAAATACTTTGATTCACGATTATATTATTATATTATGCTAATTAAAAGCTCATGACCTTAACAAATAATTTAGAATTTTCATATATATATACATACATACATGTATATGTATATATGGCAATCTTGGTTATATCATGTGCTATCTAAGTAAAGATAAACATTAAAGAGAACTGGGGGAGGGGAGGGTTTTCCTAACCTAGCCTTGATTATGTAAAGAAAATCCCCATCTAAATGATAAAAGAAAAGAGTAATGCTTGTACATTTTATTAGTGTTTTAAAATTAGTGAGTTAAACTGTCAAAGCTTTGATTTTCCTTTCATGTGTGTCTGGGCAGGTCTAAGCCTCAGGTAACGCCCTTTTTCCTTCTCCCTCTCTTACCTGGTTTCTTTGCACCTGTCCACTGCAGGCTCCCAGCAGCTCCCAAGGAGTCCAATTCTCCTCCTTTTCTCTCCTTTTCCTCCTCCTACCCATCCCCTCCTCGTCTCCCTCCCTACAACCTGCCCGCCCTCCGCCCCCCTTTCCTCTTCTATATACCTGCCAAGCTGGGCTCCTTTCTCGCAGCGATCTATCACTGCAAAGGAGCTCACATCAAAGGCGGTTGCACAGCAGCGGCCGAACAGCATCGCCCTTGTCCCAAAGACAACCCCAGAGAGGAGACTGCGCCTCCCCGACGTGGCTGGCCAGCTTTGGTCAAGTGCGGGAATGATTTTTGCGAGGGCATGGATAGAGAACCGTCAAGGGCCCCTTTTGGTCACTTCTGAAGAGCGAAAACGTGTTGAGAGGAGGCCGGTTTAAGATTTCAAACAGAACCTCCCCAGCTCGCATGAAAGGACTTGATTAGCATATGTCAAGAGGACCCGCATATATACTCGGTGTGTATGTACACAGGACTCTGATCTGATCAGTTTGCGGAGTTGGAGCCCCAGCCCCCAGCCCCAGCCCCAGCACGGGCAGCGGCAGCTATAGATGTTTCTGCAAAGCCAGCAGCGAGCTCCCACCTAGGAGAGAAGATCGCTATTCCCGTGCCAAGTCCCTCCAGCGACCTCACAGGAGTAATCCGGCCTTAACTTTTTGCGCTGGTTTTGCTGTGATTTTTTTTTTTTTCTCTCCATCCATCTCCCCCGCCCCCCCGCCCCGCTACACTTTTTATTGGTGGGGGGCGTCTTTTGTTTTCCGGATCCCCCGCCTCTCCTTCTGGCCCCTCCATGGCTCCCTTAGCCGAAGTCGGGGGCTTCCTGGGCGGCCTGGAGGGATTGGGCCAGCAGGTGGGCTCGCACTTCCTGCTGCCTCCTGCCGGGGAGCGGCCGCCTCTGCTGGGCGAGCGCAGGGGCGCGGCGGAGCGAGGCGCGCGCGGCGGGCCGGGGGCGGCGGAGCTGGCGCACCTGCACGGCATCCTGCGCCGCCGTCAGCTCTACTGCCGCACCGGCTTCCACCTGCAGATCCTGCCCGACGGCAGCGTGCAGGGCACCCGGCAGGACCACAGCCTCTTCGGTACGTACCAGCATCCCGCCCCCACCCCTCCACTTCGGCTCCTCTTCCGCTCCCCGTGCGCCTCCCTCCTCGCCTGCCAAGGGTGTCAGAGCCCTGCGGAGCCTGGAGTCCCTATGGACCCATCCGGGGTGAGATGCAGGCTGGGCCTGCGGGGCGGACCAGCGCGGGAACAGGGAGAGATTTTCCTGCCCGCCTGTGGCCGCAGCCTCTAGCAGGCGGGTAGCTCTAGACGTAGGGGCGGGAGGAGAAAGGGTGGGTGGGACGCTCCTGGCCGTCTTGCCTGTCCTTTATTACTGCCGGGACACCAATACCTGAACTCAGAGTTAAGTTTCTCGCGCTCCTTATCTCTCAGGGAGTCCACTCCCCCCCCCCCTTAAATGCCTATGTGATTTTTCTCCTACTTCCCCCAGGACCGCCCACTTTGCAAAAATGAAAAACAGGAAGCATTGCTCTTCTTTAAACATGCCCCACAGCTATGCAGTTGATTATCCATCTGTAGCTGCTGTCAGGGGGTCGCTCTTACACAGGAGCGAGCTTTTACGTGTCTACCCAGAGCACTGTAACTATTCACGTGCAGAGGTTCCTTAGGCACCTTCACTCCCGTCGGTTTCATCTGGCTGCAGATCTCTGAGCTCCCAAAGTTCTGCCTGAGTGAAAAAGAAAAAGGGGGTGGAGGGAATGGGAGGGGGGGGGGCTACCCAGCTACTGAGCATGCCCAGTTCTTAAGCCATCTCTTTAGAAATCGTGAAGCGCCAAAGCAAGGATCTTGGTATTGACCTTAGGTAAGAGGAAATGGGAAAAGGAAAGACGATATGGGTGGGAACACAGAGGAACATGTTTCTGAATACTTCCAGCAGTGTCTGGGAGGAGAAAGGGTTAAAAGAAAGAAACAAGTGGATCATTTAGACAGTGTCTTTATAGATTCTACATTGGGAAGGTCTGTACTGTCAACGACTCCCTGACTAGCTGTGTAACTAGCAAACGCCCTCATCAGTCTGAGGCCTAGTTTTCTTGTCTGTACAATAATGGGGTTAAATTAGACAATCTCCTTAACGGGCTTTCCGGTTCTAACATCCTAGGATTTTCCCCCATAGCTGAAGTTTTCATTATATTAACCTGCTAGCAACCTGAAAAGATTTTGATGACCAGACTTTTGGCATAATTAGAGAGATTCATCATGTTTTTAAATAAGGTACGATTTATTTGTCAGCAGCAACATGAAAGGGCAACACAGTGTTAATTTTCCTTTCCTTTCCTTAGCACTATGGAATTCTTTGAGAATCCCATCTCTGAATGACCCTCTTTTATTTTGTCCTCATCCTCTGTACTTCTTATACTTTTTTCTTTTGGACTTGTAGGACTCATTAACACTTTGGAGAAGTGTAAATCTCCATTTGAGGGGCATTTGTAATTCTAGATGTAGAAATAAGCATGTGGAGGTCATTTGGTAGCACTTAAAGGCTTAGAAAATTAACTTTTAAAAACCCATATGTTTGCAGCTTCCACTGATCTCTTCCAAATTCCTATTGACCATCAGTCAAGAGTGTCATGACCTAGTGGCCAACCTGGGGTCACCTTTGGAAAGTGGTTTTTAAATTGAGGAGGCTTGAGATTCTGATTTTAAAGAACTTACTGACACCAGGTGGCTCAGCTCTCTTTCCTTTAAGGATGACTGCACTCCACTCATTGCAGTAAAATCTTCCAACTACCATAAAGATCTAGAAATGGACACAAATGTGATAATGCTTCTAGATAGAGCAGGCAGAAGTTAAGCTTAAGTACTATTCAGATTTATTCCCTGTGATGCACAGTGTAGCCTTGAAAACACTCCTTTTAAGACACTTGCAATTCAACTGTATTCTGCTCCTCAACAACAACAACAAAAGCGCCTCTTCTGCTTTGTGTCCGTTTATAAGACTGACCCTATGGGGAGAAATTAGTAAATATTTGTAGACTTAACTTTCATTAATGGTATTTAAAGCAATTTCTTTAGGAATAGATGTTGCATATCAGAATTACCATATTGCCAGCACATTTTTTTCGGCTAAAATGTTGTATAATTATTTAGCAGTTGCTAAAATATAATTTAAATGAATTTTCTGCTAGTGTAAATCACTCTATGGCGGGGATTGTACATAGGAACAAAATATTCACTGTTTCACCAAAGGAAAATAACTCAGATTAATCTGGTAACCTAAAAGAGTGAATGGCCTCTTTACTATAATATATTATAGTGCATCCTAGTGGCCTTCAATAGCTCAAACATCATAATTTACTACAAGGAAGTTGAGAAGAAAGTTTATATTCAAACTATATAACATATGCTTCTCTTTATCTATTTTTGCTAGTGCTTCAATTACTCATTATTAAATTACTTTGTTGTTTTTCTTTTAAACCCTTGTCTGTGTCATCAAAGTAAGGGTTTTGAAAAAGCTCAACAAGGATCATTTGAGTTGTTTTTGCTAATTTTTTGGCTTTACTATTTTTTCACTTTTTTTTTGCTCATTTTTTATTAACTTGGCCATGATTAAATAAAAACTCAGAATATCGTATTTTTAAATTTCACAACATCAATAGACTATAAATAGAAAGGTCTCAGTGAGCTTAAAATAATTTCCTAGCTGAGTTACCTCTGTATTTATAAGAGTTTTTCTGCACAGTAATACGGTAGGAAGACCTTACCTAATATGTAAACATAGAATCATTACTTAAAAAAAAAAAGAAAAAGTTTAGCCTGAGATCAAACATATTCCTTTAAAGGCTTTTCCTTTATTCTCCCCTATTCTCCATAGATTTGTCTGATGTGGTTGCATTGTGGGTTGACTCACCTGTTTATTATGATTTTAAAAGAGGCTGGCTTTGAAAATGATACCAGAAAGACAAAGCACCTCCAAGTCTTTTTATGGGACACTGGGCATTAGAAAATCTATCTAAAATCTGTGATTACCTCTTAAGGAAAGTTTTTCATGTCTACTCTTTGTAAAGGAATTAGCTTAGTTGCCACCTCCTATTATAAATAAGAAAGACTTGTCAAATCTCATTTAAGAATCAAATGATTACAAATTACTATGTGGTATACTATTTCATTGAGGAGAAAAAGGATCAGAATTAAAAAGTGTGACTAAAAACTTTGAGGAACACAGAAGGGAAATGCATAACCCTTTTCCCATCAGTCTATGAACCATTGCAAAATTATTTATGCCTGGATATGGCTGTTGTTTAATAAAGTTGAAATGACTGCATATAATTATGAAGATTGCATGTAATCTTTTTTCTTCTACAACTACTTATTTTTTGGCAGGATGACAGAATTATACTAAGATGAAAATTAAAGTTTAGGTGGTTTACCATTTAGTCTTCCAAGAAATATGAATATTTTATGAGATATGTTTTATAATTAGCTTATATGGAAATTAAGGCTATATTTTATTGTACATGAACACTTGTTCTATTCTACATTTTTATCAGTTAATTAGTTCCTGTTATTTGAAAGACAACAGCATATTAATGTAAATCAGATACTTAAAGGGAATCAAGTTGCATTTCAGCCATTGTACACTTTTTAATTTAAATGTAACATTTAACACAAAATAATCATACATTTGTAGTGTTATTCTGAATAAAATTCCATTAATTTTTTTCTATCAGTTATGTTTTGAGACTATGTTTCTGTTTCTAACAGGCATCTTTCATTCATGAGCTTAGCAGTGAGTTTGATTTTCCTTTACTCCCCACCTTCATAATTGTCATTAGGAGGGCTGGGCTATGGAGTCTGGGTCTTCTTGTTGTTTCTTATCTTTTCTCTGCCTTAGTCTCTCAATTAGGGACACTGGCTCTTTCAAGCTACTTATAGGCCATTTAGCAGTGTATTGTTGCTGTGAGATCCTTGATAGCTCTAGTGTTCTACATGATCTCCTAATAGTTTGAAAGAGCTCATTTGTCTTGCTAAGAATGTATGTTTCTGCCAAAGATTGAATTAGGCTCTGGATAGAATAGAGCCCTCCGTATCAGCAAATAGTTAGATTCTGTACTTTCCCTTGGCCTTGGGAATATCACGTGTCCAAACAGGAACTTGTACAATAAATCAAGAAATGACTTAAGAGCAAGAGTCAGGCTAAATGGTACACATTTATACTGTTTGTAGAGCTTAGGCTGGGGTGAAGGGGTGAAGGTAGAAGG
>NW_007249243.1:0-835 GCF_000164805.1 Carlito syrichta
TGTTAATCATAATGTAAATGTGTTCATTTTGAGGATAAAGTGCATGTATATTAGGAAAAATTTTAAAGGGGAGAAATATCTTTAAAAGGATATTTCTCAATTTTATAATTTTATAAACATAATAATAAAATAATGTGTTAATTATAATACAATCATTTAATGGGCTTCTTTTTGAACAAAAATGCAGCTAAGATTAAATATACTTGAATCTAGAAACAAAACAATATACAACAGAATAGGTTTCACTTTTTAGTAGAAAAAATTACTTAGAATGTATATAGAATATTGTTTCAGACAACAAAATATTCCATTGAATTGAATTTTTATATTAAACATATTTGAAATGTAATATGATACAATCTTGGTAATGTCAGGTCATTTTATTAGTTATTATTAAATTTTCAAAGTGTTATTATTTTTTAAAAAATAGAGCTAAATATCCAATGGCATTATAAATAGACAATAACTACAAAATGGAAGGGTAACAAGTTACTGAATAATGCACCAGCTACAGAGGTTTTCAGTGGACTGTTCACTACTCATAAAGAGCACAGACTGAGTATAAATAAATAAGCTCCTAGGTGCAATTGTTCCCTTTACTTAGTGGCACAAATAGTGAACTCACCCTGACTCACCCCAGTGGAAGGGAATGAAAGCAGTGATGCATGTCTTGTATTATCAGAAGAAAATCACATGGCGAGTGCCAATTTTTCAAATGAAGAACTGTTTTGATGGGTTTTCAACATGTTTGTCAAGAAATATCATTAGAAAAAAAGTATTTGGCCACATAATATTACCAGGATAGAAACTAATGAAAGCAAATGTCATCTACTTA